>NW_021638316.1:0-118421 GCF_900090045.1 Plasmodium malariae
TTTCTTACTATTTTTATTACGTAATTTATATAAAGCTTAATTTATTTTATTTATATATATAATTCAATTTTTGTATAATATACTTTTTTCATTTTTAAACCTTTCACATTAGTGATAACCTAATTTTGCAGTATATATTTCAAAATTCAACAATTCTGAATTTTATTGTAAAATAATTGTAATACTTTTTTTTTTCTCTCATCCATAGATAGTTTAACGGATCATTGATTTGATTAAATTATTATATTCTTTTATAATAGCACTGATATATATTATTCTCTATAATATTATACTTTTCTTTTAATTTTTCTTCAATAAATTTAATAATAAATTATTTATATATTGACCAAGTATGTTTCCTATATATTCATATTTTGACTATATATAAATTTTTTTAAGAAACAATATATATATAATATAAAATTACAAGAATTAAACAATATTTTTAATCATTTTTATTTAATATAACTTTTTGTTTATCTTCATTTTATATATAATAAATTAAAAAAACTTCATTAATTACAGATAATTGCATTCAGTAGATATTTCTATAATGTTATGTTTAGGAATACCATTTTTATCAAAAAAAATGATGAAATCACGTTTTTCTGTGATGTCTTATAAAATTGTTATTATCATGATTTTTTTATTTTGTATAACATTTTTCTTTAATGTAAAAATATAAAGAATATTATTCAAATGTAGCTTTTATTTATAGAATTATTCATAATAAAAATTACACAAATTATATTTATTATTTTTACCACGTAAATTTATGTTGTGTATATTGTCACCTAATGAAAAAGTTATATTTGCATATTCATATATAAAGCTGTTTCATTTAATTTAGCAGTATATGTAATTTCCAAAATTATCCTTTATATTGAAGAACTTTAATATATATAATCATTTGTTTTATTGTATACTATTCATTGTACTACCGGTACATTATATTTAACCTGTTTTATACGGTGCAATTTTCTCTTATCATAATAATAATTATATACCATGTACTTTTGCAAAGAATTAACTGTTCCTTTTATGAATTTTACTACTTCAAATTATGAGTTTCAACTATACTACTACATATAAAAAATATTTAATTTTGGTGAACTTAAAATATTAATATATTTTAATTAATTTTTAGTTGCATTATGACTAATGATACATAAATTAAAAAAACAGAAAATATTGAAATTTCTAATTGAACACTCCTTTTTTTGATTAATTGTAATTTTCTATATATTTTAATTAATAAATTTTTTTACAATGATAATATATCAATAAGGTATTCTTATTTACGATAAATTATATTATTAGTTGTTATATCTTTTATTTTCTGTCTGCTTGGATAAACGTTCTAATTTATGTATTTTTTTTTTGTTTTTTCGTTTTCTTTCTTTTCTAGTAGAAGATTATATAGACATAAATACTTGTTAAAATTATTATTCTTAATATAAATTCAATATATTCCTTTTTTTTCGTAAAAGATTATTCATGAGGCATGGTATGCTACATTTAGTTGTCTTCTATCTAAATTTGATTTTCTTTGTTCATATGTGCGTTGTGTTAATTCTAGTGTATCAATATAATCCAAGTTACGTCTAATTAATTTGTTCTTTAATACTTTAGGGTGTATCCATGATGTAATTGGAGTAAACTATTATTCAAATGATATATATAAGATGATTATATAATAATTATTTCATCGTTACTTTTTATTTGTTTATCTATTAAACAAATATAAATAGAAGTAAATTAAGATATTTAAATTTATAAATAATGTTAATAATTACTTTATATAGTAGGAAGCCAATGAAGAAAATGCCGACAAAGGGTAGAACAAAGAACAGAAAAATTTGAGATGAACTAAAGGCAGATACATTAATTACAAGTTCTGGGTCCAAAATAGTAGTGTTATAATGACTTGTACCTTGTTCATTTGCGGTAAGATCCTTTATTTTACATGTCAAATGAGATAACTTTTTTTCAAAACAAATAGGAGCATGCTCTTTAAGTACAGAACAATACGTTTCAGAATTATTTACTGTACATTTATATACTTCCTCATATATACTAGTGGCTTTAACAAGATAATCATTAACTTCTTTAGTGCACTTATTAATATGACCTTCAAGAGTACTCTTAATGTTATCGTGATCTTTACAGTAATCATAAACAATCTTCATTTTTTCAAACTTCTCCTTATTAATATTTTTAAAAAATTTACATTTGCATTTACCACCCCCAGAGAGAACATTTGAAACATCCTCAAGTATTTCAATAACTTCTGAAAATGAATCTTCCTCTAATTTATTAAATAATTCATTTCCTAACCAATAGTACAAATAATGACATTTCTTATTACATTCATCTCCTTCATTATTAAAAGCCACATAACACAAAGGACTCATAAGCTTATTTGCAAAACTTTTAATTTTTTCATTTTTATATATCTCAGATCTTTTTCCTAGGAATTTGCTATTATCATCAAACGCGTTGCAGTAATCGAATGATGATTCAAATTTTGTTCTATAATAAATTTTGGATTGTAGTGATTCTATAAAACTTTCCTTAGAGTTAATTAAAAAAGAAAAATTTGTATGCAATTAAAAAAGCTTTATTTCTGAGAATTATTTTATTAATGTAGACCATAAGAAAAATATTATTCCATTGAATATGTATAAATCACAATTTAAGATGTTATTAACCTGCAGTACAGTGGGCATTTTAAAATTCCCCTTCAACCTAGGAATACTTAAAATAGGAGGAAAAAAAATATTTTAAAAGAATATTTATTTATATATTCTATATAAAAACAGATAATATACTTATAGTTTTTATTAATAATTCTAAAATGTGAAAATCCATTATTTACTAGGAATTTATTTTAAATTTTTATAAAGTATAAATTGTAATGATATAATTATTCTTATATAAATGTAACATTTAAATATGTGATATAACCAGAAAAACCAATAATACTACAAAGAGATAAAAAAGGAATAATAATGTTTTTAAATTCTCTCACATATTCAAATGATACGAATTATAATTACAAATCATAAATTTAATGTTTTATCTAATATAAATATACATAAAATATTTCATGTGAAATGAATACAATTTTATCATTTAACATATTTGTAAATATATTATTGATTAAATTGATTTTTCATTATTAATGTACAAAATTCTTACCTAACATATGCAACTACTATGTACACATATATACAGTTGCATTTGCATAATATATTTCTTATATAGCTTCATTACATATAATATTATTGTAAATTATAAAATTAGGAAAATATGAATTAAATGCAAATTCATGTTATATTATTCAGAAAATTTTATATATTTAAATATTAATAGAATACTTAATAGAAAACATTGCACTGTAATATTATTAAAAATTAATATAAATATATCTAATATGCATTTAACTCAATGTATAAAGACTTATTTCTCTGATCTATACTATTTACCTTGAATACTTCTCTATATTACCTGATTCGAATATTATGTTTTTATAATTTATAAAGCTCAATTGTTAAATTTCTTTTCATAAATTTTTAAGTAAATATATTAATATATGTAAGATCGTATTATTACTTATATTAAAGGTTATTCATTGATATTTTTATAAAGGTAAAATAAATAATAGTTATTATACCATTATAATTATATTTATCTGTTTGATGAAAATAATATCCTGTTAAATATATTTTATTATTTAAAGATGCATTTATTTTGATTACTCGTAACTTTTCATTATTCCATAACATTTAAAAATATTGGTATAAATGTAATTAACATAAAATGAGAATAAAATCATTTTTATATAATTCGTAGTTCTCAAAAGAATTCATACAATGCAAAAAATTCCTTATATATGTTAGTAATAAAAAAATATATTACATTTATTACTTTCATTATAAAAAGTTTATTACAATTTTTCGGCATTATTAAATTTACGGAATTATAAATATATTTATTAAACTGTTCTTTATATTTTGTATCGTACTAGGAAAAAAGGAAAACTTCATTAACTTTGATTATTACAAGTACTTCATTGAATATATAATTTTTCTAAAACATTAATATATTAATTTTTATTAGTTTTATATTTTGTAATTTTATTTTTTACTTATATAATAGAATAAGTAAACATTTTTATATATCATCACTAAAATTATTAGTTATCCCCAATAGTAATATTTTTAAATGAATCATTAGAGTTCCATTTTATTATGATGTATCTCTATGATACTTTTCATAACATATCTAATTATATAATATTCACTTATACAAACAGTTATATATGTATACAGATTGCTCTTAGCTGTTATAATTTTAATTATGTTATTTATTATTATTAATCCATATTTATAAAAAGGAGTTAATTACTCTTACATAAATATTTGCATTCTTAAGATTTCTAACATTGTAAAAAATTTATTTTCTTTTATAAAATTAATGATTAGCAGCTAACCATATTTTGGGCATAATTACAATAATAGGAATAAAAAAATTTTAAACTTAATATCATGTCTGTAAAATATTTCATTCATAAATCTTTTATTTAATAGGAGCTTTATTTTATTAAATGCTCCTTTTTTTATTTTTTTTATTTTGCTTATCATAAATGCTTCATACTCTCTGATTCGTTCATTAGTAAATAATAAGCTTATGCTTATGTATATATTTTTCCTTATTATTTAAATTTTTGCATTATACATGATATAATTTCTGAATTTACTGAAAAAATATTCAAATTATTTTATTTACAATAAAAATATGATTAAAACCTTGTTACATGTATTATCTATAAAAAAATTGTACCTCATATAATAAAATATGTAATAAAATCTATAGAAAATGAGTTTGGAATATTTTAATTATACATAATTTTTTGTTATAATATGTAAAAAAAAAAATAAAAAAAATAATAAAATAATTTAAATAAAGCCAAAATATGTACTCTTAAAATATTTAAAATATTTATTTAATATTAAAAGTATATAAATTCTTTTTATTAATCTTTTTTCATAAAAAAAAAAAAAAAACATATTAAGTGGATTATATAATTTATGACAAAATTAAAAATTATTTAATCATCTATAAATACTTTTAATTTAAGCAAATAAAAGTATAACGTGAAAAAAATATATACTAATAAATACTCAGAAACTAACTAGTAATTTTTACAATGTTGAAAAATAATAACTTCAATTTTATACATATTTTAGAGAAGTTTCCTTTCATAGCGAAATTAAATTAATTATGATATTAAACATTACACAGAAGGAATATGAAGAATACGATGATTTGTTTATTATATAAAATGCGTATTACTATACATTTATAAAAAAACACTTATTATTTTACTATTATTAACTATTATATATTAATAAAATTAAATTTATAGTTATAGAAAATTTTATTAATTTATATATATTTTTAAAAGTACTATACAAGTGAGCTACACATTTTTGTATAATGATTTTACAATATTATAACTTGTATCTACATCCGATTGAAAAGTGCAGTTATTTAATGAAAAGTTTAAAAATTTATAAATACCATAATTTTTTTCTTTAAAAAGCTAAATATACATATATTTAGATAAATAATAATATATCTTAAAATAGTAGTAATATTAATAAAAACAAAGGTAAAAATAAAGTTAGTATAAACCTATTTTAGATAATTCTATAATTTCACAAATATTAATAGGATTAAAGTTTTAAAAAGTAACACAATATCCAAATTTATGATATAAATAAGGACGATAGAAAAACATTTTCGAATATGAATGATTTGTTAATTATTCCATAGAAAAATTAAGAAAGAAAACATATATATTATTTTATATTAATACATAATATAAAAGACATTTTTAAGAAAAAATATGAAAATATAATAACTTTATATAATATTAAAATTTCTTACTCATAGAAAATTATTTTATATTATACTGTATATACGCGTCTTTGATAATTATACAGCGGTTAATAATTAAAAATTAATTTTACTAATATATATATTACTACAAGTAGTAAGAAAAGAAAAATATATCTCAATAGAATTATCCACATATATATATTATTTTACTAAAAAAATATAATTTAACAAAATATAACAATGTTTAATATTATAAAAAAAGTAAATATATACTATTTATTAGGTTACTAATTAAAAACGTTTGCATTCTCCTCACATAGATCTATCTGTGTACACTTTTCTCATTTCCACTAGGTCCTAGCTATTCTTTTACCAGGAAAAATATAAGCTTGTGTTATTTCATTTACACCACATTAATTTTTAAAAAGTTTGTATCATAACTAAAACATATTTTAATTTTATATTATCATTTCCATTTAAATATAAAAGAATAAGATTGTGTAATTGATATTAAGTAAAGATACATATTATCAAATCATTTTCCTGCAAAATAATATACATTACACATATTTAATTGAAGGTTACATAGAAAAATAGAATAATTTTTTAGATATATCTGCAAAAAAATTAATTAACCAAAAAAACAATATTTCGCATTTATGAATTATATATAGAATAATAATAATTTTTTTATTATATTTTTTTATAAAAATATGCTTTGTAAATATAAACGAATTTGTAATTATCAAAAAAAACCACCTACATATTTGCACATGTTTAAAATAATATTAATTCTTTAATTATTATGATTATATATATATATGTATAATAAGAACATATAAAAAAATATGCACATATTTAAATGATTTTAGAAAATTTATATTTATTTCCATTAATTCCAATAACTACTTAGCTTTTTACAGATATATTTACATATATAAAATATTACTATTATAGGAAAAACAAAATTATGTATATTAATATATTATTATATTACCATATTTAATTCACCAAATTAATAATCTAATTATGTAAAATTAAAATAAATATATAGTTTAATTATATATAAAAATACAATATAACATATATTTTATTCATTTTAGTAAAAATGTATTAATATCACAATTAATTAATATAATTAAGTAATAAATATGTTTTATCCTTCATTTTATTGTAAAGACATAAAATACATAAGTTATGATAAAATTATAAATAATCAATGCTTAACAAGCGCGTTTACTTATTATATATATACATACATTCTATTTTATACTATAGAAAAGAAATTAAAAGACACTTAAAATGGTTTTTACAATATATAAAAATTCTATGATATATTCATTTAAAACACATTTGGTATTATAAATATTAATATTCGTTTTAAGTAAAAAAAAAAAAAATATATATATGTATATACTAATTAAAAAAAATATTTTATTTTCGTTTTATTATTTACAAAAATGATCACTTTTACTTTTAATTTCAAATTAATAATTGTCTTATTTAAATTAAGTGAATAAATAATCATTTTAGAATAGTATCACATGAAATAAAAGGAATAGTTGTTTTATATTTAAAGTATAAATTATGGTTCCTTAATAAAATTATATGAACTATTCGTTACATATCAATTTTAAATCATAAATATATATTTTTTATGTCAATCTAATTAAGCACCATATTATATATAAAATGATATTTAATTGTGCTAAAAAAATACCTTAAAATACAGATTCAGAAATATTACAACATACAAATTCACACAAAAATTATAAATATTTTTTGTGTGCACTTGTTTATCAAATATGCCAGGTATATGCTGATGTATCCAATAAATTTAAGCAATTATGTATAAATTTGTTATATATATCTTCAAATATATTACAGTTATTACTTAACATGAAGGACTTTTACACAGGGAAACATATTTCTTATTATTACTTTATGTATTTGCTTTTCGTAATTCACATATTTTTTATAATTTTTATAAATATATAAATATACCCTGTCAAGAATACAACACATAATGCATCGAAGACTCGTAAACACAATGCTTCTTCTTCAATACTTTTTTCAAAAATTGTTTTAATAATACTAATTAATAGTGAAAAGAATACCAAATAGAGCAGTATAAAAGATAAATATATTCGTAATCCGCACTTTTTTATAATATTTGACCATAAGTTTTATCACTAAAAATGTATTTTTTCTAATATAATCTATATAATCAAGATGTTTAAATTATATTCTTTCAAAACGGGATATTTTTTTTTTCAAATACTAAATATTTATGTCTGTTATATTGTTTATCGAATTCCTTCTTGTATAATAACTTTTATTTTATTGTTTGATTCTTCTATTATACTACTTCCATATTTAGTTCTAACATTATATTAGTTCTCTTTATTATTATGTATCATATTTTTTACCCATGTAATATTTTAAACATTATTCTTTCCATATTGTGCTAAAAATTGATAATTATTTATATATAATTTTTTATTAAAATTGTACTTTCCTACCGTATTATAAAATGTACACTAAAAACAATATATAGATATATTTATCATTTAATAATAATAACACTTTTGCTACATAATAGAATTAATAAGAATAAACCAAAAAATATGTCAATAATGTAAAAATACTTAAATAATTTTATCATAATACATCATAGCTATAATGATATGTCCATGTTATAAGGATAAATGTAGTAATTATAATGAAAAAGAAAGATATCATTTTTTGTTATATTATAAAGATCTTTAATATGATAATATATAGGGTCCAAAAAAATTTAATTATAATATAATATAATTTTAATCACAAAGAACAATGTAATTACATTTGTAAATTTCTACTTATTATTCGTTCATAACATTTTTAGTTATATATATATATATATATAATATTTTTAATAATCGATAAAAGAAAAAAACTTCAAATATATTATTAATTTTTACGATAATGTTATATATAAATGCTAAACCTTAACAAATTAAATATATTTTGAATTCATTCTTAAATATTCAAAATATATACATTAATATATTACACTAATTAAATAATGTTTTCTTATATTTTCCAAAAACAAAAAAACAAAAAAACATATGATTTCCTAATATTAAACAAAATGTGAAATACATCTAAAAAACGAAATGTATAGAATATAGATTATGCATTATACTACATATTAAAAGAATAATTTCTATTTTTAAAGATGCTTTTGTATTTGTTATCCGAATTTTATAAATACTATGTTTTGGAACTAATATATATAAATGATAAAAAATATTAATTATTGCAAAAATATAGTAGGAATGATAATAAAAAAAACAAAAATATTTTACAAAATTTGTGTCATACTAATTATAAAATTTACAAACTATATGATATTTTATATATTTAAAAAATGATATTTGTATGTTACAACATCATGTATGAACAAATATATATATTAAAGTTATTAAAGTATATATATTTTTTTTGGCATAAATTTTTAAATGATAAATTTTAAATAATTTTAATATTTATCATTATTTATAAAAAAACTTCTTTATACTCATGAAATTAATTTATTTTTACATTTTTTTAATTAAAAATATTAATATAGAGGAAATATTAGTGTAATAAAAAATATGGAAAATAAATCAAAGAAAGAAGTATTTTTTCGTTAAAATATTAAATATATATGCTTTAATGCAAAGGTATCTCAAATGAAATATATTTAAAATATAAGTATAATATAAAGGTTACATTATGTACATAATAAATAAAAATAAGCAAATTATTTAATAAAAAATATTTTTAAGTAAAACTTTTCTGATAATTTTAAATGAAAGATATTATTTTTTAATTCATTCTTTTGCAAATCAATAATGCCAGAAATATATTCTAAGGATACAAATAATATAATGGTTATAAATAAATAATATATTGTTAAACATATCTATAGAAAAAAAAAATATTATTTTTTATTATTTTAAAACTTTATATATAGTAACCATTCCTGTGACAGATAGGAATGTCATATGCAATGAAACATATTGTAATCGTTCTATAAAAAGACTCTAGATTATTGTTTACATTAAAAAGTATTATTCTTCAAACTATACAGTTATAATAATTAAAAAAAAATGAAAAATATATAAATTTAAAATAGGATTTTTAAACTTCAAAAAAAAAAAAATTTTTAATTAACGCTAATATATTTTATTGTTTTAATATATATATTATTATCGTCGTATCATATACGGAAACTTTTATATAGTTACTTTTATGTTTTTTCTGAATATGATCATCTCTCATTTTTATGTACAGTTAATGTTTTATATAAAGCATTCACTGAGGTATTTTAAAAATTCATAATAATATATATATAACCTATAAATATATTACAGAATTTAATTCTTTGTATAGGAAAATCTTCCAAGGTATTTGCCTATAAGTAAGATTTATCAGTTTTAGTAATTTTCATTTTTTTGAGATATTTTGTTGATCTTATTTTTTTAAAAATAAATAAATATTTGTACAAATTATTTATATTTTTACAATTTGAGAAGCTATAAACCATAATTTAATCTTCTAGTATAATATTCTATCTTTTCATTATTACATTTATATAGCATATGTGTATATTATATATATATATCTCAATAAAACGTTCATTCTTTTTTTATAATATACTTTTTATTTTTAATGAATAGTTTTAATTATATTAATGCATAATAACAAAGGAAGTTAATAAAGAAAGTTATTAAATTTACATTTGCACAATATAATTTTCATATTTATACTAATTATATAATATTATGTCTACAAAAAACAAATAATTCATTTACATATTAAATTTTTACCGGAAATTGTATATTCATTATATGGTTTTCATATATATTTTACCAAAGAAACCAATATTTTCCTTTTCTACAAAGAAGATATGTTTTATTTTTTATCCCTTTTTATAATATTACATGTAAATTATATGTTTAGCTATTTCTGAAATATTCCCATAATTCAGTTTTATATGTAGTTTTCGTGCCTATGCTAAAAAATATATTTTATTATATAGTAATCTTATAAGTATATATGTTACTCTAAATTCAATAACTTTTGAACACAATAAAAAAACTTGAAAATAAATATAACTCTTATAAATATCTTGTTATTAATAGCATAAGGGTACAGTTATTAAAGTATGTTAATGAACTACATGAAAGTATTCAAACAAAATGTTATACAGTTCCAGTAAAATTAATATTTATTTACTGAAACAACTGAAACTAAGGTGAATGAGCTTTTCTTTTTATTCTCAATTATTACATTAACACTTATTGCACTGTTTTCTATGTTTCCTTTTGTTTAGTACTATAAATTAATTTACTTAAAAACGTAGATGTTCTACACTATCCCTAAAATATTCTGCTACATGTATCACCATTTTAATAGTGTTGCATATACAAATATGAAATTTTTTTAATAATAGATAATATCATTTGTACTTTGCTTCGGTCTTCAATACTAAAAAATAAAATTATTTATATTAACAAAATTCCTGAATACTGATAAATATCTCTAAAAACGATCAAATATGTTTGACCAATAATATGTATTACATAAAGTATATTCCACAAAATTTTAATTTATAATTCTTCAAAAATATATGTTCTTTTACATATAAAAGAAAATACTGAACAATTCAATCGAAATGTATATTGAAAAAGCAAAAAACAAAAAAAAAATATATTTTGTTATTAATAATAACACTACATATGCAATAATTTATGAGTATGATTCTAATAATGCAATACAAAGTTCATACATATAGACCAAAGTAAAAAATTTAACAACTAAAAAAAAAAGAAAATATAAAAAATTAAAAGACAAATATTTTAAGCAAAATTATAATCAATAAAGATACACAAATATAAAAAAGAATTAATTATAAATGGTTAACATATATTCAAATTATTGTTTCGCATTAATATACTTGTGTTACATAATATTTCTTATATTATATCCATTTACACAATATATATAAAAGGAAATTCATCAAAAAATACACATTAATAATTCAGAAAACATAACAAGTACAGTAAATGTAATGGATAAACATAATTATAATTAAAATCAAATAAAAATTCGTAATATTAAAAATATGTCATATATTAACTTAGTAATAATACATAAATATTAATTTTTATACATGATTATTAAATTACTAGTAATTCTATACATTAGGGACCTCAAATTTTGAAACTTGCATACGAGAACAATATGAATTTATAAGGAATAAATTGTACATAAAATAATCCTATTTAATCCTATAAAATGAAATGATACTTATAAAAACATAAAAAGGATATCACATATTTAACATTACAATAATCTGCCTAAATGTAATTTATTGCCTTATTCGTGTAAATACATATAAAAATAAGACCATTTTGTTATAGGACGGGATTCTATATTTATCTGTTTAACTAAAACGATATTAGTAAAATAAAGATGTATTATCAAGAAACAATTTTTTATTTTTATTTTTCAGGTATATTATTATTTAATGCTGTTTACACTTTAATGTTATGTTGAAAATTATGAACACTAATTTGAAAGATATTAAATATAAATTTAAATAAGTGCTTTTTTATAATAATTTATATCACATTTTTTACATTGTATATTTGTATACATTAAATAATGAAAAATTATAACTTCTTATTTAAAAAATTACATTATATTAAATGCAATTACTATTACATATTATTCCGGTAACATGCTATAATACTTAATATTAATATATCATTACTATTAGCTTATATTATGTTAATATTTTACTTAAAATTATATCTATTTTTAGGTTAAATATTAGATTTGTAATAAGAAGACAATAGTATAATCATAATATTATTAACCAAAGTTCATTAATTCATATTAATTCATATTATTATTGTATTATTTTTAAATAAAAAAACAAAATAAAGTACAAAATTGTGTATTATGCAAAAATTATAATGACACGCTAAAAAAGATAATTAAAAACGAATAAATGTAGAAAAAAATATATATTCAAATATATTTATGAAATATTAAGAAAAAAAAATTTTTATAAATATTTTATAACTAATTTACGCAGTTTTTTTCAAATTATTTCCAATATTTCAACAGATAACACGTTGTTTCTTGTTTCCATATATTAATCTACAATAATATGTTCATTATATATACGATGTTTATATAAGTTTATATAATATGTACAAATGCAGAATGCAAAATAAAATATATTATAAAACATAAAAAATTATTTTTATGTATAATCCACTGTATATTGTTATTAAATAACATATTTAAAAAAAAAAAAATGGAATAATATATAAGAGATTAAAATAAAAAGAGAAGGGCTACAAACAAATATATTTTATAAAAATAAATCAATGAATAAAAAAAAAAAAAATTAAATTATAATTCTTTATTATAAATGATATATTATAGTTAATCATATTAACGTAATTTTATATGTGAAGTAATTACTTACAAGAATGTATAGCATATATTCTTTTTTATTTTCTGATCATCCTCTATATCATACATACTTGTTGCAAATGAAACTTTAAAATAAGGTATAATATATACATATTATTATATAATAGCCAATGTCATTAGTAATACGATTAAATTTTTTTTCTATAACACTTAAGTAAACATGTCTTAAAAAATATTAGAGATAATGATTGACCTTTATTATTTTGCATACCAAATATATATTAATTATCATTAAAAGAACCTTCTATATAGTTATATCAAGAAATGAACAAATATATATATTATATATTTTTAATCTGGCTATTATAATATATCTATAAAGAATTACAGAAAAATAATAACAAAATATTATTATTTTTTGTTTTATCAAATTTAATTATTATGTTAGAGTTTTTAATTAAAATGTTATAAATTATTTTTTAATTTTTTCAACCGTATTGTACAGCTAATTCTACTATAATTATTCCTTATATTTTTGTGTATTCTGAAGTATCCAAACATTTTTTCATTAATAAATACAACTAAATATGTTTCTAATAAGTTATATGTTCGTCCATATGATACGATTCATATATAATAGTAGTAGTAAGCACATTAAAATGAAAATATATGTATAATAAATTATTCTATATTAAAATTATTCAATGAAATTATATATACTATAAATAAGGAATTTTTAGATAATAGACACAAATATAATATAGAGTGGAACAATCATATTTTAATGATAACAATATTTCGCAATTATAGCATCAATTCAGTATAATTTATATATTATTAATTTTCATTCGTATATAAAATGCAGTAAATATAAAAATATTTTAACAAAAAAAATATATATTGCTCTATATAAAAAATAAATAAAAAAAATAAAAATAAAAACATATTCTCAGTATTAATAATGACTTAGTTTAAAGATCATTTTTTTTATGAAAAACGTAAGAATGAAAGAAATTATTTACTTTAATATAGGCAATAATATCTATCCATATATACTAGCACTAAGAAAAAAGAAAAAACAGTAATATACAGATCAAAAATATTTTTGTAGAATATCATTTATATTACATGTCGATGTAACTAATACATACTGTTTTATTGTTAATATTTTGGCTTAATTTTATAAACGTAATATTCTTTTTACATAATAATATATATATAACTGTTAATTAATATTAAATTATTGTAATGATATATCTCCAGTTGTGATATATTTACATAAGGTAAAAGAAAATAAGGAGTCTATAAAATAAATATTAATCTATTCGATTAAATTATTGTTCATATATATATTCTTATGTAAAAGATAATTTTGTAATTTGTTTATATTTCGATTTATTCATTTAAAAATTTCCTGTAGGTAAATTAAAATATCTAAATTTGTATTATTCTATCAGATTCTTATATACAACCAACTAAACTATTAATGTAGAATAATCATGGATAATTGTTTTTCCTCGGTAAGAAATAATGTCTTTAGTACTCTTAAATTTATGCATAATTCATTTATTTTTGATAAAAAAATGATAACATATCCAACTCAAAGGTTAATAATTATATAAATAATAATAATTCTGATGAATATAGTATTATAGTTCATGGGGTTCACAGAATATAATGCTCTCTAGCTTGTTAAAGTTTAAAACTATTGAAAATGTAATAAAACAAAAAACTAGATCCTTAATTAACGAGGATCATAAAAATAATTTTAGAAATGTATGCTTTGATTTGGCTAATTATCTAATTGAGAACAAAAATCCACCACGATATTATGAACTATATAGAATAGCGTGGAAAGGAACACTGTATAACAGGTTAAAAGATTACTATAAAAAGCTTGATAAACATGGAGGATGCCCTTTGATTTTAGAGGAAAAAGATAAAAAAATTTTAGAATTAAAGTATGAAGAAGCAGATTTCTGTGAAAACAAAAATGAATACCTAGATGAAATACAACGATTAAAAGGGGAACTACCAATTAATTCTGATAAGTATTCATGTAGATGTAATGAATATAATGAATGGATTGAACAAAAGAAAAAGTATTTTGAGGAAAGATCAAGCCTTTTTGGAATATGCTACCAAAAAACAGACCAAAAAAAAAAAAAAAAACCTTCAGAATTTATATGCGATCTAACGAATCCAAATACCTTCGAACAAATATCTGATTGCCAAGTCCCATATAAATTATCAACGCGTGAAGCTGCATCTGATAATTCAGAAGAAGTTTCACAAACAAAAGGGCAAGAGAAACATGAAGATCCAATTAAATCACAAGAATCACCGAAACGAGATAAACAAGCTCAACCTACAGAGAGAACTGGAACTACAGTAATAGATCAAAATTCAGATCATAATCAAAATAGACAAAAACCTCAACAAGAACTGGATCCTCCATTTCAATCCGAACTACAAACACAGGAAGATGTATCATCATTTGAGTCTTCACCTAAAAAAAATGAACCTAATCCTGAAGATTCTTTACGTTCAGAAACACTATCAATTATTGCACACCCTGATTTATCTGTAGCTGTAACAGATAAATCTGCATCATTTTCCCCAGCTCCATTAGCCACAAAATCAGAAAATTCTTTCGAAATATCTTTATCTTCTCCTACATTATCAACCTCCCTCTCAAGTACTTTAAGTTCAACTGTGCCCTCTGAAATTTCAGGTAACAGTAATGCTACCTATTTTTTTATTTTAGAAATAACTACATAAATTAATATATATATTTAAAAACCATTACAGGTACAACAGGAAAATCGGTAACCATACACATATCATCTATATTAATAAGCTTTTTATTTATTATTGTATTTTCTCTTTTTATCAAAGTAAAGAAAATCCTAAGAATTAAAAATATGATAAACATTTGATTATTGTAATATTTTATTTTCTAAAACTTTTTTTATATGCTGCAGTACGCCTTATTACGGATGTTGAAAAAAAAAAAAAAGATAAAAAAAAAATATGTAAAATTCCTGAGAATATTAGTACCTTCATCCCGTACCAGAAGAAGTGAACATCTAGCACAGGGTTATTTAGAACACCCCAAATATGGTGATGAAGAAATCATAAAAAAAATAAAAATACATGAATGTAACATGATCAAGAAGGTAAATACGTTAAATCAAAAAAATGAAAGGACTAAAACTATCATAGAAGTACATTTGGAAGTACTTGAAGCGTACAGAAAAGAAGAATGGGAATGCAAAAAAGGAGAATTTTTAGAAATATGCCTAGATGTATTGACAAAAGAAAGATATGGAACTCATTCTAATTTAACAAATGATGATCTAATAATGAAAAACGTTAAAAGTTGCGGTCATATTGAAAAACAAAAAATCTTATGGAACAAGTGGATAGAAAGACATAAAAATATTTCTGATAAATTTAAAAAAGTGGACTGGTTTAATAATTTGAAAAATGAATGGAAAAAAGAAAAATCCTACATAAAAGAAATGGAAGAATTAAAAAATAAGTCATCGAATGAATATCAAAATATTCTGTTCTTGCAAAGAGAGAAAGATGTATGGAGGAGGTGGATATCAGAAAAGGGAAAGATTCTAAAACAATATATTGATCAAAACTGGTTTAAAAAATTATCAGAGCTTAACCAGAATATGTTAGATGAATACAAAAATGAAGAAAAAGCAAATTATGTGTCACTAATAAATATAGAAGAATTGGAACACGGAAAAAATTATGAAGAATTATATAAATATATAAAATCAAAATTACTATCAAAACTTTGTATATTAGTACTTATGACAATATTAGAAGAATGCAAAAAAGAAGAGTATATAGAAGATAGAGAATTACATTTAGATAATTCCATAAATGAAAGGAAAACTAAAAAAAATTCAGAAAAAATACCAGAACTTTCAGATAAATTTATTGAAAAGTATAGTAACGTTTATGAAAATAGCAAAAATAGCAATATTCATAATAATATAGAGGAGAACTTCTTTAGGGAAGAGATGAATGATTGGATAGGAGAAGAAGTAACATATGTAAATTCCATAGAAAGTGTGAGTAATATTGACAAATATTATAACAGTTCAACCTAGAAATTGATACGAATATATTCGATAGTTGCTTAAGATAAATCTGATATCTATAAAACAATCTTACTGAATTTTTTCATACCAAAAGTAAATAACGTAAAAGACGATTGTAAAGTAACGAATAATGAAAAAAAAAAAATAAGTCATAAAATATAAAGTAGGGAATGCATTTATATTAAAAATATTTCAATGACATATAGCTTCTTCGTTTTTTTATGCATATGTTTAATAACGTTGTATTATAGCAGATTCAATAAAATAGGGAATTAATATATATATTAAATGTAAGAACATTTATTTATGATATTTAAAGCAAAGTTCTTTTATTTTTTTCCTTAATAAATAATTTCTTACAATAATATATTAATATATATATTGAAATTTATATCTTATATTTTTAAATTGCATAAATTTTTTGGTATTTTTCAGAATAATACATATTTTTATGCTCAAAACCAGGTTCTCACAAATGTAACATTGTAAAGTAGATTATGACCCTATATAAGCATTTTATTACATATTTATTATTTTATTTTTTAAGTTTTTCTCCGTTTTCCTATATTATTAATTTGTTTAAACTTATATTTATTAATTATATTTTATAATTCACGACAATATAATATTATGTATTTCTTAAAAGGAATTAATTTTTATTATGTTTAATAATAATAACATTTATATTACTCTACAATAAAAAAGAATGATCACAATTCTTTTATAATTTTATTTGGTTTCACGTTAAAATACGCAGTTACACGTTATTCTGAACGGCACATATTGATACATACAATCTAATATAAAGATTAATCAATTTTTTATTAACCTAAATGAAATTTTAAAAATATAGTTATTCTTTTATTCATAAGTAATATGAAAATAATACATTTTTAAAAATTAAATATATAATGCAGTTACATAACACATATAGCAATAGTATATTACATTCTTTATTCTAGGTACTTTATGTTTACAAAAATAAAAAAAAAAAGAAAAACATATATGTTCTCCGTTTTTTTGTTAATTATTTTGCGCATCTAAGATATTCTGTTAACTAAAGCGAAAGATTATAATATTTTGGATAACTTCAAAGTATAAATATTGTTTCTAAACTAATTTAAAAAGATTTTTATAAAAAATTTTATAGTTTTAACACATATAATTGTATATTTATGAATTCGTATATATGTATATATATATATATAATTTTTTTTTTTTAAGAGAGTAATCTAAAAAAATTTTATCACATAAAGATAATTTAATCATTTATTAATTTCCCACTTATTACATTCAAAATGTATCATGAATAAAAATGTGCAATCAGTTAAATAACTTTTTTCACATAATGAACCTAGTAATTCATATGTTATATACAAAATTAAAAAAAAAGGGAACTTTCATATGTTATTTCTTGTCCACATTAACGAATTATTTTATTGGAACTACGTTAAGGATCATTTTGTGATATTAGGAAATGAACTGAGTAATGCCAATTAATAATTCACATAAGTATTAATGTTTTTTAATAATTAACAACTTTATCGTTAGAAAAATTCATGAAAATTTTTTTTTCTTACGTAGTAATTTTATTGTTTTAAAAAAATAAAAACTCTTTAATCATATAATAATATGCTAGCTATTAATAAGGAAGTACCCAGAAACACAGAATTTAAAACAAAAATATTATGAAGTTATTTATTATTTGATTTTTAAATATGAAAAATACTTCCTTTAAATTTATATATATGCATAGTCAAACTATATCCAGAATTTATTCATAAAAAAAAAGGTACATTATTTGAAGTGTGAATTTATTATATATTTAATAAATATATATAATAAAATAAGTAAAATACTTCAAAAATATCAATTCATACATATTTAATCATCTAAATATATAAACAAAATTTTTTTTACCAAGCTATATTTATATATATAAACGAAAAACTTAAATAAACGTAGTAATGTGCGATTAATATAAACTCAATAAATGTATAAGACGACATTTTATATCATCCGCTATTGATACTTTATATATCAGAAGAATTATATAAATCGGAAATATATTTATAATATATTATGTTATATGATTGAATTACAGTACATAAATAATTGCCAAGAAAATTAATAATTTTATAGTATTATTTTATAAAAACAATATATTTGTTTTTAACTAATAATTTCTTCACTACTTCGAATTATCATTTCATTTTTTATAGTCCATAATCTTGATATCTTTGTTCTAATGTATTTTAGTTAACTCATTTTTTATATACTTTACATATTTTTTCTTATTATAATGCAAAATAATCAATAATTTAACGTTAAAGTCACATTAAACCGTCAAATAATTATGTATATATAATTCTTTATAACAATTTTAATATTTATAATATTTTTGTTAATTTTTTTTTTTTAAAGTATATCTTTTATATAAATCAAGAGAATTTTATAAATAAATTTTTGTTTGTTCAAATTTATATTTTTACAACATTTTTTACGGAATTTTTTTTTTTGCTATATCTATCTTTGTTTTTATTTTTATTTCAATATATTACGTAAATTTTCAAAGAAAAAATATTATTATATCTATAATTTGTCCTATTTGCTATAATACATTAACTGAATGTAAACAAACATTAGTCACATATAAATTAGAATAATTTTTCATTAATAAAAGTATTATTCTGAAAATTGAAGTGTTTTAGATATAAAATTAAATCTATAATATTATTCCTATAAAACATTATTCTTTATTTGAAAATTTTAATTTCGCCAGATAATATTTTTTGGTCACTGGTAAAATAAATACAGCTGGAAATTACTTTTTTCATATTATAAATTTAAATGATATTTAATTTTCATTTATTAATTATGCATATTTACGTGAATTCAATATTTTATTTAATTTATTTTTTTATTCCGTGTCTAAATTCCTTTTTTTCTTTATATTCCATAACAGTACACAATGTTAATATAGAATAAGGTTAATTAGTAGTGACATACATATTTTAAGTATCATATATTTCTTTTTTCTTTTTTATAAATATATAATTATATTCTCAATAAATAATTTTCTAAAAGATTCCTAATTATTCATTTGTTTTTTTATAATACCTCAATTATCATTTTTATTTTTTTTATTAATTTTTTATATATATTTGTGTACAAGCAGTATATATGTACTTGTGTAAATAAGATGTTTTTTTTTTTTTTTTTATTCTGTATGTCTTCAGTAATATATTTTATCTGGAACAACAGTATAAGATAATTTTATTATCCTTATTTTTATAATGTGACCTTTTTTACTCTAATGTTCTAAATCATATTTTAGATAAAAAACATCCATATATTGCTAATATAATATATTATATACTATAATAAAAACAATATAGGTAATAAAAAAAAAGACACATTTATTGTTAACAAAAAAATGAATAACACATTTTTCTATTAATCCCCATAATAATAATTTTATATTAACAATGTATAAAAACAAAAATTATAGTAGTTTAGTTCAGTTATTAATTATCACCCATTAATAAAATTCCACTAATTTTCCTATTATACATTAATTTAATCCATATAAATGTATTTTTAATGAAATTCTATTTAAATGCAATGATGTACATACTAAACCATATGATTATGTTTAGTATAAGTATCATTTTATAATACAAATTATGAAATATTAAAACATTGATAACCACAAACTAGAAACATATATTTTTTTCTTTTATGCATCAGAAAGATTATACATCGGTATGCGTAATTATAAAAAAAAAGAAATATATATACAATAAGTACATATGTAAAGGTGATACAGTTATTACCTTATATTAAAGGCTTACATACATAACAAATATACTTATTATTCATTTTACCTTGTTTTGAGTTTAATTTTTTCATATTTTTTAACTTTTTTATGGTAATAAATAATACCTGATATAATTGTAACTCCAAGAATAAAAAAAGATGTGAAATATATTAGCGTACCAAAAAAACCTCGTGTATAAATAATATTTTTTCATCACTTGTAGTTATTTGTCCCATAGGCTTGAAAAAAGCAGAAACAGATGGATGCTTCAATAAATCCAATAAATTTATTGTCCAATTCTTTGAACATATAAGACCCATTATATAATAAAACCCATTTAATAACCCATAACCAACAGATAAATCTAATATGAGCCCTAATGACAACAACAAAAACAATAATGAAGGTATAAAAAATCGTAATCCGTATTTTTTACGTATTATTGTTTTGTACAACTTATCACTAATTATCTTGTTTTTCTCAAGAAAATTCTGATAATCAAGTTCTTTGAATATTTTTTTTTCAAAATGTGAATACTTTTCTGTTTCAAATATACAAGACTTATTTTTCATAGCTTTTCTACGATCCGATGCATTTTCTGATAACAATCCATGTGAATGTATGTTCTTTGCGTTGGTTCCTTTTTCAGTATTGTAGATATTATTTTTTTCTTTTATTCCATAATTTGTTACATCTTCTTTTAACCCTGTAATACTTTTTTCTATATTGTTCTTACAATTTGCTAAAAATCGATAAGTTCCTGTACGTAATTTTCTATAAACCATGTATCTCTCATTAAAAAATCTTTCAAACCCTCTCTAAAAAAACAATTTTTATATAATTATTATTTAAAAATATTTAATATCATGCCAAAAAACAGAATTAATAAAAATAGAATACATTTAATATTAATAATTAAAATATTTTTGAATAATATAATCATACCAGATCACTGTTAAGATGGCACATCCAAGATAAAAATACAAATAAAAAAATTTTAATAAATAAAATTAACTTAATTTTTTGCTCCATTATATATATTTTTAATATTTTAATATATTCATTAAACAAAATATTAAAATTAAAATTAAAAAAATATTTTCCTAAGATATATAATAATGTATTTTTCATTTATTTTTTCGTTTTTTTTTTTTTTTTATATGTAAATAAAATGCATATAAGTATAATGGTTTTTACAAAAGGGACAGAGAAAAAGACAATAAAAAAATATTAAAAAAGTAATATATTAAAATTATTTATATAAAACTAATTTACACTTAAATAATTTAAAATGATTTGACTAATGAATATTTAAATATATAAATTATTTTGATTTTTTTAGAATGGAAATGTAGTTAAATTGTAATTCTATCAACTCTTTTTGAAATAAAATAAAAAGTAAATATAATGATTATTAATATTTTTAAATATTAATCTCGTATAGAATAGGTAGAATATAGGATACAGATAATACAGAGAATATATTGTACTATATAATGAGATAATTGTAAAAAAATTTAACAATGTATTCTGTTAATATAATTTTTAAAACATTATATTTTGGAAAAATTGGTTATTATTCTTAATAAATATTAATTATTATAATATTAAAGTAACGGTGTTGGTAAATTAATGAAGAAATACATTATTAAGCATATTATGATATATTAATTATAGCATTCTTCCTTACAATAGTCTATAATATATTTAAAAAATATAAATAGAAATTATATAAAACGTTATATATTTTAAAGGTAAATAAATTATCACTCATTATTTTTATTTATAATTTTAATGTTTTAAAATAATTCTACTTAATTTTCTCAATTTTGTTCTTACTTATTTATATATAATTAAAAGAAATGATCTCATAATATAATAAAAGAAAAAATAATAATAAAAAGTAGTTGTTCCTCTATCAAATATAATGTTATAAGATAATTTTGTTTTATAAATTCACATGTCTAAACTTTCAATAATTATGCATACTCATATTATTTGTTACTATTAATTTATTATAACATAGGTATTCAAGTAATTTTTATATAATGGAAATGAATAAAAAATTACATAATTGTAATAATAATATAATAAATATAACTATACTTTAATTTTATTGCAAATAGTTATAATACGTAATTTTAACGATCTTAATCATACAATTCTTACATAAAACAATTTTCTACCAATGAAAATGAACCATTTTTCATGAATAATCTTAACCTGACACTCTAATATATAACGGCATTTCTCATTATTTATAATATGATAACTTAATTTTTATAGATATTGTACATTTCATTCAAACAAGTGTTAAGAGAAAAACACGATTTTAAAGAATTAATAAGATAAATCACTAAATATAAAAACAAAATATGTTATAAATTACTAAAAACAGAGCAAATATTTTAAAAATGATACTATAAATCTAGGAAGTAACATGAACTTAAAAGAAAATAAAAAGTAAATATGCGCAAAAAGTAAAAAAAATAATTCATAAAACTATATGTTATTATGAATAATTTGTTTTTATATATAATTATAACATTTACTAAATTTAATATAAGTTTTCATATAAATTTTTTCACATATGTTATTTTTCTTTTTATTTTTTTCTTATATATATTTCTATTACATTTTCTATATTCCTTCTTTTTACTCTACTTCCTCAAATAATATGTTATGCTTTGCGTCCATTTAGATTTATTCAATATTATAATCTTTATGTACTATAAGTAGCATACAAAATTTATTTTTATTATTTTTTTTATATACACATCTAATTACATAAAAATGTATTTTTGTAGAAAATCCAACAATAAAACAAAAAAATATAAAAAACTATTAAACGTTACTTATTTATACAATAATTACTATAATTGGATATAATCTTAATTTAAATGGGATAATTTAGTTAGAACATTTTTTATTTGTACATTTAGTTAAACGAAGAAAAAAAAAAATTTTAAATATTATAATACTTATGTATAATAACATGAGGAAAATAAATATATATACTGCAATCCTTTTAACTTCTTTTTATAATTATAACTTTTATTTATATATGTATATTTCACGATATATCTTATTATGATTTTTCGCCA
The DNA here is from genome assembly GCF_900090045.1 of Plasmodium malariae. NCBI lineage: Eukaryota > Apicomplexa > Aconoidasida > Haemosporida > Plasmodiidae > Plasmodium > Plasmodium malariae. Next base: position 24,435 of record NW_021638316.1, read on the forward strand.
TATAATACATATTGTTACAGTAATCTGAGAAAAAAACTTTTACTCTATATACTTAAATATTTATAAATATAATTGATATTCTCAAAAACATCTGATGAAATTTTATATAGAAGGGCACTTGATGTAAAATATTAAATCACGAATAACATTATGTAAAAGATGATAATATCTAGTAGAATTATTGTATTCCTTTGTTTCTATTGTTAATAGTGCAAACAGATATATTTCTTTTAATACTTTTTCATTACATATTCAAAAATAAAAATATTTTATTTTATTTTTATACAATCACTAGAATTAATATAATTAGATATGTACCAAAAGAGTAAAATAAATGTTACATAAAACTTGTATTATAATATAAATTAAAGAATTTTTAATATGAATATAATTTTTCTTAACTAAATTTAAAATTATAAGGTATACCTTAAATTTTTGAATTCCAAATTTAAAGAAAAATAGATGCAGAACTTTCTACTTTGTAGATAACATATTAAAATGTATGCTTAATAAAATATCATAAAAATATTCTGTATTATGTTATCAAATATACTCTTAATATTCCCCAAAAAATGTAAAATATATTTGTACTTTGTACCACTATACTTTGATGAAGAAACTGAACGAAAATAATAGAACTTTTGCATAAAAATGTAAACTGATAAAAAATTCAGAATAAATGAAACAAAAATATGTAAAATGTAGAGTTCATATATTTAAATGGAAATAAATAAAATTATTAATAAAATAAAAATAATTAATAAAATAAGAAGCAACAACTATTCTAGTATATAGGGTACAAAAACAATTGTATTGTCCTATTCAAAGAGTATCACCACTCACATTAAACAAACGGAAAAATGAATTAATATATAATTAAAAAAAAAAATAATTTAATTTATAAAAAGTTTTAAAATATGAAATTTATATTGCATTAGAAAAATTCTTAATGTTCTTGATAATAGAAATGGAATATCTTGTAGTTATTAAATTACTAAATCATGGTATTCGAAGAAAAGACATGTTTAATACAAATACTTTCGTTACAAATAAAATCATGTTCATTTATTAAAACATTATAACTGAATAAATTTTTTTGTTGACAATATAATAAAATAATTCTTATAAATTTATTTTGAAAAATATTAATAACAATCAACAATATCTTAAAATTTGTACCAATTACAAAAATAGAGCGAATTTAAATTACAACAGATAAATAAATAATATTTATAAAAAAAAAAAAAATTAAACTTAATAACTTATTTATGCCATATTCAACTTCATTAATTATTTTTATCTTATGATGATTTAAAGAACAAATAATATAGATAGCTTATTTACATAAAAATGTCCTGTATTATATATATTTAAGTAATTTTTACAAAACTTAACTAATTATATTACAAAGAATAATGATAAAACAATAAACGTTTTTAACGATCATTATATTTTAAAAATATATAATTTTCAAGTTATCACTTATAAATAATCCATAATTAAATAGGCATGTCATTTTATTATATATAATGAACTTCACATTTATGCCAATTCAAAAAAATAAAATTTGAAAAAATGATATTTACATTAAATATGTTTTTTAAGACACTTATCATAAAATTTAATTAATATATCTGTATTAAATCTTAATTTTAGTAAAATACATACATATATACATATATATATATATGTATGTAAATTTACAAAATTACATTCAATTCTTTTCATAGAATACAAAAAAAGACATTTATTTATAACATTAAATCAAAAATATATTTTCCTGAGAACCTTTTCATATAATAATTTTAAATCAGAACAATATGAAAAATAAAAAGCAAAATACATTGATATAAATATATATTATCTGTGTTCAATAAAATTATATGTATACTGTTATAATATATTAATTTTAATGACTAAATATATATTCATAGAAATATATTTTAATACACAAATGTATATATTATAGCATAACATTTAATTAAAAAACAATAATTTAAAATACAAATTATAATGGAATAAAAAAATTTGAATTTACAAAAAAAAGAAGGATATATAATTTTATTAATGTGTATAAAAGAGACCGCATATACACTTGCATTTATATCATTTTAGAAATTAAATGCATACTTTTTATGTATATCGCTGAAAACATTACAGTTATCACTTCTTATTTGAGTGTTCCTTACAGAAAGATATATATTCCTTATTACTCATTTTAGTCAGTCATTAACATATTTCTTTTATATTTTTCAATATTTTATAAAATCATACAAATAGCTACTATATGTATAACTGATAATATAACCATAATTATGCTAAATAATATAATATTTATATAGGGTTATATTACCTCTGGAAATGTGTTTGCTGAGACTTTTGCAAAATTCTTGTAAAACTCGTTTTTTTCAATTTCACTTTAAGGTATATTCAATTGTTTTTATTCTTCTAAAGAGGATATTGCTATATCTAACAAGAACAAATTAAAAAAATAAGAAAACTCCAAATCCGTAACTACTAAATTTAATTTATTTTAAAGATATATTACTAATTCTCCTGTTTTTTTCAGTATAAAAGGTCATCGTCTTTTTTTTAGATACAATTATTTTAAAAAGGAAATGTTGTCCGTCAATCATTCCATTATTATAATCTATAATTTCTGTAAAATAGTTTGCCTTGTTTAATAAAGTTTCATTTGATTATTTGTTTTCACTTTTAGTTCCTTTTTCATTATTAGATATATTTTCCCGTTGTTTGACTTTATTATTTGGAAACTTTTCTTTTAACCATACATTGCTTCTATCCTTATATTGTTCATACTTTGCTAATAACCTATATATCTTGTATCTAATATTCTACCAGAGTTAAAGTTTCCATTTACTTATTTGATAAATATACACTAAAAACACAAATTATTTATTTTTAATATGAATAAACTAACGCTAAAATATTTAATAATAAAAGTAAAATTTGAAAAATATATATAATAAAAAATATACGTATATGATATTATTATCTTACATAACAGTTAAAATTGTATATCTATGTTAGAATGATATAAGATGCTGTTTTATTTAATATAGTTGTCTTAATTGTTTTATCTATTATATAAATATTTAATATTTTGTCTTATTTAAAAAGAACATAATTTGCAATAATATAATATACTTCTGATAATAAAGGACACTTTATTTTAATTTCCATTCATTTAACTTCTTTTTATTATTCATTATTTTTTCATAAAATTTTTTTTAAAATTAAATAATTCTTATACATTGTATAATAATTAAATATTATAACAACTCTAAAAATTTATTATAAAAACATTATCATAAATTATATTTATAAAAATCTAACTTTCATTAAAATAAAATAGCAAGCATTCATTAATAAATGTTCAACGTATATTATTTAGTTCATTAATAATAGAGTATTTAATTAATATTATATTAACTGTATTAAAAAAAGAAAAGTATTCTATATTCTAAAATATTTTTTTTATTTAAAATACGGAAATTACAAATAAAGATTGTACATGCTGCTATATATTAAGAATATATCTACGATTTTCACATGTTTTTTTATTTTATAAGAGTTCTCATACATATAAATTGTATTTTATAAAAGTATTTACTTATATAAGTTTAACTTTACGAAAAAGAAAAAAGTAATATTTAAGAAAAAAATTCCCACTATACTAATTATAAGATGTTAGGTATTAACAAACTTAGGAAGAATTTATAAAAAAAAAAATAATCCATTATTAGAAATGATAATTTCATGTTAATATATAATATATATAAATTTTAATATTTTAAAAAATATCATCAATATTAACACTTTATTTATGTATCATGAATTTTTAATATTATATATATCTTATATTTTGGAACAAATTTTATTATCAATTAGTACTTAATTAGTAAATTTTGTTAATTCACTATTTATTTTTATTTTGTTCATTTAAATAAATTAATGTCTATATTTACGAAGAAAAAGTAAAAAAAATATCAATATTAAAAAGGATATATATACATTGGATAAAATAATAATATTTTATAAAATATCCTGTTTGAAATATATTTTCAAAAAAATATTTTATACAATATTATTTCTTAATTAATTTATCATAGTAATAATAAATATTAAAAAAAATTTTTGTTAGTTCATTTATTTTTTTTTTAATATTTTAGAAATTATAATTTTTCTTTTGTTTTTTTCTATGTACCGTACTATTATAAAGCATATATTGAAAAAGAATAAAATAAATTAAAAACGAAACTTATATTAATAAATATTTTTACATGAAAAACCTACTTAGTAAAAAAAATGTTATATATATTAATGTTTTTGTTAGTTCTTATTTGATAAACTGAAATTGGCAATTATAAATGTATTATATACACAAAAATACTATACCAAGTATTTAAAAAATTTCATAATACTTTCTTCTAAATAAATTTATAGGATTAAAAGTAAAACAAAGATAATTATTGGATTTAAAACGTTTTCTGAATTACAAAAATTATAGTACATAAATTATTATAATTATATTTTTATTCCATTATTTTATATATGGAACTATCATCTCATTAATTATTGTAATTAGATAGATTTCTATAATATTCTTATCATTTGTTGTTTTCATATCTGTATCTATTTAATTATCGCCTTTTTAATATTATGCATTATCATAAAATGTATGAGGCATTTGTGAACCTTTTCATTATATTGTAATGTTTTTCATTTTTGAGTTCATCTTATTCACTTATAAATGAAAATATTCTTTTATGTAAACAAATTAATACTAAAGCATTTTTCTATTCTTTTTTGAAATAATATTATATTCAGTGTTAATAATTTAGGAATACTATTTTTTATCAGTATAATATATTTTTAGTTTGTTATATGATATAAATTATAACCATATACCATGTATAATATATTTTATAATCCTATTATTATATTCAAAAAATAATAAAATCATTTTACAACCCATCAACGAAAACTTTAGTACTTTATTATTTATTTATTTACTTATAATTTTATACTATTCTATAAACACTCTAATTATATGCATTAACTGTATTATTAGTAATTGATAAAATAATTTATGTACATTAAGATATATAATACAGATAATATATTTTTTTTGCTCACACTCTTACATATTTATTCCTACGTTTTTCACATTGACATAATTTTCGCTTATATGTGACCCTTTATTGATAATTACATTTTTAGTAATGAACAATTATATACAGAAATAATTCATAATATTCATTATTTTTATATGTTTAAAGTCTTCTATATAAAATTAAGCTTAAATTATAATTCTATCATAATAATTTGATTTTAATCTTCGATTTATCTCCGGTTTACAAAAAAATTGTTTATTTTTTAAAAAATATATCATTTGTTAATAAATATTTTATGAATTATATCACTTTTTATAGAAAAATATGTTTAAATATCTATTGACTTCGTACTTATTTTATATAATATATTGATGTAGTTATATGTATATTATGAGTATTATTATTCATATAATTCATATATAAATTGGCATTTCTCTATAATTCATATAATATATCATTTTAATGGTATATGTAATATTCCACATAAGAACTTAGAATCTATATAAATAACTTTAAAAATAGATATACACACAGTTATTTGCTTATGCTATTGTTAATAATGTATAATTCCTTCTTTATAGTTATTAAGATATATAATATGTATATACTACTACAAATCTGTATTAATCCATTATTCAGAAAATTTATGAAGATATCTTTCTCAAAAAATATTCGTGTAAATCTTCCCGAATTTACATATTAAAATACAAACTATAAAGCACTATTCCATTTTTCAGACATAGAATGACGTCAGTGTATGGATTTTTTACATAAGTTCTTGTTAACTTTTTATTAATGTAATAATTCATATATTTTGCTTTTCTTTTATTATTATTGAATTTATATTATTTAAATATATTATTTTTTTTTTTTTATAGTTTTTCGAGTTCTTTGTCTTTTTAAAATTATAATTTTTTCTTAAATCGAAAAATCTTTTAAATTAATAGTAATTTTTATGAATTAACTTAATTTCCCATGTACAACAAAATATAAGTGCATTATATATATTGATTATTTCCATTGCATACTTAATATAATAAAAAATATATTTTTAAAACTTTTAGAATAAGTTCGTAATGTGAGAACAATAATTACAATTATAAATAATGTTATATTACGTATATTATTATTAAGATAAATAAATATTTTTTATTGAATCCTATAAATTGTATATTCAATATTTCTATTTCGGGGTCACAAAGCATACAAAAAACAAAATGACATTATATAAGAATTTTCATTTGCCCAAATTTCATCTGAGCTCTAAAGAAAATTATTAATAAATAATTCCAGAAATAATTTAAATTGTTATTCAAATTTTCCTTACTTTAAAACACATGTTAATATATACATAGATATGTTAGTAAAATATCTACTAATCTAATGAGTATGTGATAGTACATTATTCCTAACTGTAAATATAAATGACGTACTTTTATTATTTCTATAAAATAAATTTACAAACCTTTTATAAAAAGATATAGTTTAAATAAAATTAAAAAAATATATATTAGTTTGCATATATGTGTATTATCTAATAAATTTTATTATTTTATATATACATAAAATATGAAAGAAAATATACATCAGTCAAAATGTTACAGTAAGTTTTCAATAATGATATATATTATGGTCCATAAAAAATTAATACTGAACCCTGAATCTTAAACACCTATAATATTTATTGTTAGAAATGTCTTATTAATAATATATCTGTTTCTTTTATAAAAAGTAATTCCTATTTATAGTTATTTCCAACACAAATATATAATTACTATATAATTATTTCTTGTAAATATATATTACATATATAAATTTACGTATTATAATGGGTATTCAAATATTTAGTATTAACTAAAAATTAAAAACAGAAGTTAATTACATATATATAACATATCATTATAAAGTATGTTTCATTAATTCTTATAAAATTAAACAAAAATCACATTTTATGTAAAAAATGTATTAAATATGTATAGATCTTATTAAGATAAAATAAATTAGAATTATTAAAAATAATATTCATCTATAATTAATTCTTTGATTTAAAAAATTATTGTTTTATTACATATTTTTATTTTCTTATTTAAAATATTCAATAACGTAAATACATATTAGAATTGTTTTTATAGCTAATGAGAACTATAATATATTTATCATAATATTATATATAATCAAAAGAAATTAAATTCACTTTTTCTAATAATCCAAAAGAAAAATATGCTCTTTTCGTTTTATTAAATACAAAAAAAGACACGTACAATTGATTTATAACAGATAATATCTTTTTTTTAATTATGCCACGAAATAATAATTTTAGGCTTAAATAATGTAAAAGAAATGAAAACAAATTACAACTACTTTTTAAGATTAACAACATGAAATTTCCTAATAATTTAACTAAATTATACCAAATTCACTTTTTTATATAAATTTTTTAAAACATATGTATATTTCATACACATGTATGTGCTTATATACATTTTTACATATATGTCAAAATGTCAAGTTCAAAAAATTTCTTAAAATACAATATTAAAAAATAAAAAATAAAAACTAACGAAGTATTACCAACACGTAATTTTATATTTTATATTAAAATAGGTATGTATATATATTTTCTTTTATAATAATTACGTAACTTTATGTATTCTTGTTATGTATGTATTATTTTTGAGGATGTTACAAATTTTCATATATCATAATAAAAGTTACTCCTACTAGAGGAATTAACAATATTATAACAAATTCTAAGATTATTTGCTTTTTTTATATTATATTCTTCAATCTTTTTAAAAATATAATTAATACATAATACAGTTATGGCAACTACAAATACTAAAATGAATGAAACTACCATTGCACTTGCATTTAATGCTGCTATTTTATTTTTTGTTAATTCTGTATACAAAATAACAAATATTTCAAATAATAATCCTATCAATATAACTAAATACAATATATTAATTTTTGGAGAACCGTTTTTACGTATCATTCCTGCAGTCTTTTTATGAACGTCCGTGTTATATTTAATTTCATCTATTGAAACTAATTGATTCAGTATTCGTTTTTCAAAATATGTTTCTATTTTATTAAGTAAAGAAGATTTTTTTTTCTTATGTAATCTATTCCTTTCCTCTGATTTTAATAAAATATCTTTTATTATTTTTCTTTGTATTTTAGGATCTTCGCAATTCATAGATATATTTTTCTTTTTAGTTATTAATTCATTTTTACTATTTTCATTTGACATATATCCAGTTGACATTACATTTAATGAGCACTCTGATAATAGTCTATTAATTGCTAAACATGAATAGCCATCTAGTGTATAATTTTTTTCCATAGATATACCAAAATTACACTAAAAAAATGAATGAAAATATTTATTATTTTCAAGTATATAAATTTCTATACTGAATATAAATAACTTTTAAAAATAAAATATGAAACAGAAAAAAAAAAAATTAAAAGAAATATTATTATGATACTACCTTATTGCTATAAAGGCATATCCAAATTAAAGCGGAGAATGCAAGAATTTTAGTAAATATAAGGGACTTAATATTCCCCTTCATTGTATAATTTATAACTATTATATATTGACTAATAAAAATAGTAACTATATTTAAAATTCTACAAATGATAAAAAAAACTTATATTATTTTTAATTTTTTTATTTTTTTTAAATGTAATAAATTTAATATATACAGATATAACTTATATTAACTTTACAATTGTATATTACATTAAAATTGATTTTGTATAATTTCTTTAAATTTTTTACAAAAATTAAAATAATAATAAAATAAAATAACATGAAGAAAAAGAATATTTAAATATGACGAAATAAAAAAAAAAATTATTCAATCAGAAATGCAAATTTTTTATTTATTTAAAATAAAGTATAACATGCAGAAAATGTATACTTATATACATTCAGAAGATTATTACGAACTTTCACATTGTTTCCAAGTAGTGATACTAATTTAATACACTTTTATAGTAGAGATTACATTTATATTAAAACAACATTAATTATTCTGGAAATAAAAACAATAGAAAAGTTATATGAACTTATGTAATATGCTTTTCATTGTATAGGGTATACATTAGTATTTCCTTAAAAACAAAAGATGTTCTTTTATAAACCATAGAGTATTAGTAAAATAAAAATTTTAGTTACTATAAAATATGGGTATTTATGTATATTTTTAAAAGTAATATAATATTGAGCCTTGTATTATTGTGTAAAAATTTTATTCAATAATATTTTATATCTAAATCGGAATGATTTATTGCTTTTCATGAGAATATTTAAAAGCTGTTAATTTCCATATTTATCTTAATTCTTATAAATATGTATAAAAATACATATAAAATAGTAATATTAATATAATAATAAAAAACAATGTAAAATGGAATTTAGCATAAAAATATTATATGCTGTTACATAATTTCAGAAATATATATAGCCATATTTTTTTACAAATGAATGTAACAAAAAGAACACATATATACTATATATAAAAGGATAATAAAAATATTTATGTATGTAAATAATTTACTAAATATACTTAAGATATAATTTAGAAACAATTCATGTAATTTTATTTTAATGAATACTGTAGAAAATATATTTTTAATAGAAAATATAAACAATTACTATTTTCTAATCATACCATTATTTCTTATAACAAGAAAAGTATTATAAATCTTATTAATTCTATTCTATTTATATTTACAATGGTGATAATATTTATAATGAATTTATTATATACAAAAAAAAATATTAATAATATTCAAAAAAACAAACATTAATTATCTCAAATTTATTGAGTAAATTTTAAATTAAAATATTTAAAAATAAAGAAAAATATGTACACTTAAAATATATTTTTTTTTAATATCTAAATTAAGTTGAAAAAATTGACGATTATAATTTATTCCATTATATAATATGTACCTAGTCTAATATTAATAGAGATATAATTTTAGTATCTTTTATGCTATTTTATTATTTCAAAGACATATATTTTAAATAATTAAACATAATTTTTTACATAACTGTTGGTAAAAGAAGAATCCTCTAATATATATATTAAAAAATAAATATCAAAAATATATAAAATCTGTATATACTTTGAAATTAATATATTAATGTCTTTATCTTAATAATTCTATTCTATATTCATTTTTTTTTAACTTCTTTTCATTTTATCTATTATTTTAATAAAAATATTTAATGATTTACTTTTTTAATTAAGTAAAGAAAAAAAAAGAATTTAATTTTGTCATCAATTTATTCTATAATAAATATTAAAATATATTTTTATAAAATTAAATTAAAATTATTTATATATAATAATAAAATAATAGATATAAGAATCTTGTTATGCACTGAAGCAACCTGATAATTCCCTAAAATAATAATTATTCTTCACAAATAATTTCAACTGGAAATTAAATAACACAAAATATTTTCAATATTTCACAGAAATAACATGAAATCTAAAATTTGAGGTATTTAATTTTTTCATTCTTAAATGTTTAAAACATAAATTTTAAGTAGTATTAAATATATATGAATTAACATTTTTTAAATTATACTAAATATAATATCACGTATAATACTAATTATTCTTGAATATGTGTTCTATATAATTTTTTATACTTCTTCTAATCAATAACGTTATTAAATTTATATCATTGTAGGGGTTAAAAATTTTTTTATTTCGGTGTAATATTAAAAATATATGATACTATAGTACATATATATTTAGATAAAGTTTCATTTTTCTATAGTTTAATTAATTAATATTTTTACAATGATATTTACTATAAGGCTACAATATATTTTCAAATATACTACTGCTACTAATAGAATAAGAAAAATATGTCATCATAAACATATTTACATAAATTAAACACTAATGTTAGTGAAATTTATATTTTCATAAAAAGATTTTTTACAGTAACAATTTTTTTATCTTACTATAACACTTTATAAATGTTAATTTATTTTAATTAATATGTCATTTTCAAATTTCATTTAAATAATTCGTATAGTATATAGGTTTATCTGTATTTAATTAATATATGTATAATCAAAAATAAAAAAAAGATAACGTATAATTAATTCGTCTATTTTAAAGCATATAATTGAAAAAATATGAAGAACAAAAAATATAACAAACATAAATAAAATAACCAACTTTATTCATAAAATATATATTTATTTTCTTATATAACAGTAATGGAACTCATGCAAAAACAATTAAAAGAAAAATAAAATCAATACTCTATGTTACATTAAATAGTGAGACCTAGTATCAACCTTCAATTGTGAAGTATAATAATACGTAAAAATAATAATATTTATAATTTAATAAGAGAATATGATGGAATAAAATCATTAAAATAAAAAAAAAAGATTCTTATCGTATATAATTTACTAAAAACATCATAGATGTTATGTACCTTTTTGTGCTTTACTAAAGAAATTTTATTATTAATTAAACATACTATTTTATAATCGTAAAAAAACAATGAAGCATAATAAATGAAAATTAATTATCTCATACATTATATAAAATTACATGTATTATCCAATTCATTAATATTCATTGGTCTTTTTTATTTTTTAAATTTAAACTTATCCCTTATAAAACAAATTTGGATTTAAGCAAAAAAATAATATATAGTTATAAGGTTAATTCAACACATACTTAATTTTTTATATATATACAAACACAAAAAATAAAATAAAAAAAGTACATATACATATATATATATATATAAATAGCAATACAAGTGCATTCATTCAATTGGTTTCTTCTTGAGAAAAACAAGACATGGTTATTGTTAATTAAAAAAACTAATCATAAATTTTTTAGTTACTCTATAAAATAGTAATTTAAAACTAAAATAATTTAAAAAAGATTCAAGACTATTTTTTTTATAATTACAAAAATAAATAACACATATGACAATAAAATTATATAAACTGTGCTTTTATATATTAAGTTACATATATTTTTCAAAAAAACATTGTTATATACAGATATATATATATAAATAACAATATTGTAGTAAAATGATATCATATTTTAATATAAAATGTGAATAGCATAATAATATTAAAATTCACAAAAAAATTGAGAGTGTAACTTTTTACTGTTTCGGATAAAAAAGTTCCTCATCGATAGGTATATCTATTAAACCTATTAAATTATCGGCATATTCGTTATATTTGAATATTAATTAGGAAATTATAAATTTAATCTTTATAAAATTCTATTTTACCTTAAGTAGCATGCTTCGTATAATTGAAATCCCTTTTTAAATGTAATAACTTTCCATATTTTACAGTTTTTCTGAAGATATAAAAAAGCCCTACTAAAACTATAATCCATAATATGCATATTGGTGATAATAATTTAAATAAGGACGAGCTAGTTATTCCCCCTGAATAATTTCTAAGAAAAAAGTAAAATATAGCACCTGCTACACCAACTACTAAGTGGAAGATAAATAAAGAAATATATTCAAAAACTTTTCTTTGTATACTATTTCTTAAAAACGTAAAATCAGAATTTGTACTATACCTAAGAACATTTTTATAATATATTTTGTCTAGCATTCTTTTCCCATAAGAGGTATTTTCTCCATTGTATATAAACGATTTACATTTTCCAGCTTGTTTATAGCTTCCTAAATTATTTGATGTACATTTGTTTCGCATTTTATGTTTTACTTTGGATACACATTCATTATTATATATATGGTTCTTTTCGTATTTTCCATTATATTGAATAACTTCTTTTTCCCATACGATATTTAAACACTTTTCCTTTTTATTCTTTGTTAGTAAACGATAAGTTCTTCTATATAATTTTTCATCAATAATGTTCTTCTCATACAAATAATTACAAAAGATACTCTAAAATATCAAAAGAAATATTTACAATTTAAAGAAACAAATAAATCCAAGCTAATAAGAAATATTATTAGAAATAAAAAAAATACAAAAATGAATAATTAGAGCATCTTTAATTAAAATATATCATACCCGCTCACTATTGAAAGGGCATATCCATCTTAAAAAGATAAATGTAGCAATTTTAAAAAAAAAGTATAACATAAATTTCTTTCTCATAATGTAAGTTTTTAATATTTTATTATTTCCTGTTAATAACAAATTATTGATAATAAATATTCTTTCAATGACAAGGGACGCTATATTTATTTTTCATAAAAAATTTATAATATTCATATAATAAGTATAATACATTTTACAACATAGAAAATTTAAGAGAACTGTAAAATTTTAATATCATATTTTGACCTTAACATTATTTATAAAAAACTAACATTATTTTAATAGGATAATTTTAATGTATTAATAATTATTTAAAACACCTAATTTTGTTATGTAGTGTAGTAAAATAACGAAATAATTGATATATTAATTTTTTTCAAAATAAAAACAAAAATAATAATTCCTTGATACTTTAAGACGTTCATTTTATATAAAATATATAATGTATAAAATGTAGATAATACAATGTTCCGTATATTGAGAGAATAAATGCTAATTAAAATTATATTTCCTTACTAATAACTACTTTTTGATAAATATTATATTATGGAACAAAAGATTATTATTTTTAAAAAATATTATCATAATATAATAATAGTAATAATAAAATAAAATATGAATATTTTTACAAATTTTGTATAATTTTAATTTAAAAAATCGTAATTTTTACGGTTTATTTTATATTTAAAAAATCAGTATTTTATGCTACTGATGTACTAAAAAAATATCAATTTTAAAATCAAATAAAAAAAACAGAGTTCTTATATTTGCATCACAGATTTTATAAATTATAATTTATAACTAAATTTAATTTTTCCCATTACTACTAAATGAAAATTTTTAAAATTTTCCTCTTTTCTACGTATTTTTTTTTTTTTAATAAAATGTATGCTTTCAGAAGAAATATTAATAAAATTTAAAGAAAAATAAAAAAAAATAGAGATTAAAATTAAAATTGGTGTAAAAATAGTGTATATAATATAATAAAGTTATAGATATTACTAACGAAATATATTTACCATTTGAATATTACATACGAGTTTTTAAATGTACACAATAAATAAAAAAAATAACATAGTAATATTGTAAAATGTATGATTTCGTAATTTTAGTGCTAATAACATTTGAAAAAATAAATAATTTTTAGTTAATTCATTTACATATACATTACATTAAAAACAGTTTTTACAAATACAAATTAATGAACATAATACTATATATTGATAAATATATCTATAACAGTAAAATTATTCTCTATTAACATATTTACTTTTCTATATATTTTGGAGAAAGAAAAATTATAAATTACAAAAATATTATATAATTAATAATTTAATATAGATCATTTAATATAGAACTCAATTCTTTTCTTTTAAAATATTTCTCTTCTAAGGAACAACTTGAACAATAGAAAAAAAAAAAAAAAATATACTTAAAAAAATTAAAATTTTTTTATATATATTGTTTTCAGTTAAATTCACTATAAGACTTGCATTTGTGAAATATCTTATTTAGTCTCTTATAGGTTTTAGTATATTTGGATTATGTCAATTTTTTACGTAGTTAATAATTTAATGTACAGTATAAGATAAACCAATTAAAATTTTACAATAACCTATATAGTAAAATTATTAAATAATTTATGGAATATAAGTGCATATATTATAAAATCATGGTAAACATTAGCATAGGAACACAACTTTTTCCTCATAGTAACATTCATTGTTGTAAACATATTTATGAGTCTTTTTCTTAAAAAATAATTATTTATATGTATGAATTATTTATGTTATTCTTAAATTAAAAATATAGTACACAAATACTCTAACTTCCTAGTAATACTTTAAATTTTCTTCTTATTAATTATACATACTAGTAGACAATTATACTCTTATATAAATATATATATGCATAATATAACTCAATAAAGTACACATATATTTACCATTATAACTTCTTTATACTTAATAAAAAAATTTTATTGCATAATAATAAAACAAGTTAAATATAAAGCAATAATAAATTTCAATTTTCAAAATATTAGTTTCATTTTTATACTAGCTATACCCTATTAAATATAAAAAATATTAATTTAAATATTAAATTTTTATTTAATCTAATATATTTTATATTTTCAATATAATTCATATAGTGAAACGTAAGCTTTTTTCTTCTACAATAAAACAAAAAATATTAAAATGATCTCCTGTTATATAATTTGTCATATATAGTATATGCTTCACAATTTCGAAAAAGTTGCATTAATATATTTTATACATAATATCTTCTAATCTATAATGAAACATGCTATTGTTTATAAAATAAATATATATATATATGTATAGTCCAAAATGGCAATAATTTTTTTATTCAAATACAAAATATTAAAATTGAATATGTTACTTATAAAATACTTATGACTAAGTGCAAAAGTATATCATATTAACAATTTTTTAATGATGGACATGAGGCTCTTAAATCTAAATAAATCCAAGTTCCTGTAAGAAATTCATTAGGTAATCACAGTCATGAGAAAAAAAACTACTCATGTTAAAAGATATGAAATTATTTATAAATTTTCAATAATTACATTAACAACTATTACAGCATTTTTCTTATTTTTTGTTTTTCTAACACTATAAATTTTTCAAATTAAAATAATGAATGAACTTCCATAATCTCTCTAATTTACTAGGACATAAAATTACTACTGTAGTAGTATTGTATTTACTAATGTGTAATTTTTTTGTAAACTAATCCACCTAATCTGGAAAATTATGTTGTATTCATTAAGAAAAAAAAATTCATGGAAATTTATAAATGAATACAAGAATCGCATAGCGACAAGTAGTTCTCAGAAAGATATATTATTGCGGTAGCACATATTATATAACATATCATACTCAGAATTTTATTTATAAATGCTATTATTTTATTATATATTTATAATTCCCCACTTATACCGTTTAAAAAAAGACATTTTAAAAAAAATTTTAAGTAATAAATATATTTTATAATATTTTTCTAATAAAAATTATTTTATATAATAAACATTATCTTTTTTCCTTTGAGTAAAATATATGTATACAATATAACACGTTCACTTCGTTTGATTAAATACAAAAAAAACATTTTTATTTTCAATATAAAGTCAACCATTTGCTTTTCTTATTGCATCTACAAATAATCATTTTATAATTGAAGAAGGAAAAAAATAGAAAATATGTTTTTCTTATTTAAGGTATTAATTCTAATATAAAATAAACAAAATTATATTAATTTTAATATTATATATTAATTTTTATTCAATTCATATATTTTCAATAGAAATAAAATTTAACGCACAAATATATATATTAAGCAATAATATTTAATTATACCGCAACAATAATTTATAATAAAAAATGAAAATCATTAAAACATTCAAATCTTCAAAAAAGCGAAAAACATAATTTATTAACTTTCGTATAAAAATAAAACCTTATACTCATGTATATTTACAAAATTATATCAATAATAGGTATGACTATAAAGTATATAACAATAAACATATTACATATAATAATTCTTATTAATGATTAATTTATCTGAAAATACAAATTCCTTATTGTTCATGTTACTCTCTCATCAACTTAAGTTTTTGATATTTTTCATTATTTCTTAAGATCTTATAAGTAGCTATTATAATTAAAACTACTAATATAATGAAAGCTACTGTATATAATAATATAAAAACATGAAATTCATTATTTGTACCTAATAAACTACTGATATATTTTATTATCTTCTCATCTATGAAATTAACTTCACTAACTCGTGCACCTGCTCTTACCTTCTCAAACTTGCATAACATGGGTAATCCTATGCCCAAAAAGAAAAAAAAAAAAAACATACCAACTATATATCCGTAATTTTTAAATTTTATTTTTTTTAAAGCTACATCACATATTCTCCTTTTTTTTTCAAAAAAAGTATCATAATCTTTTTTTTTTATCCATTTCTTTTTAAAATGAAAATGTTTTCCATCAAATATTCCATTATTATAATCTATAACATCTACATAGTATTGGGCCTTATTTAATAAATTTCTGCTTGATTGTTTATTTTTTTCTTTTATCCTCCTTCCATTATTAGACAAATATCTTTGTTTATTTGCTTCATTATCCTCAAGTTTTTTTTTTAAACATACATTATATGAATGATTATTCAGTTTATATCTTGCCAGTAATCGATAATTTCTTGTATCTAATTTTTTACTAAGGTTATAGTTTTTATTGATAATTTTGTTAAAAGTACTCTAAAATAACAAATTACACATATTTGTTGTTTAAACGATACATAGTTCGCTTTAGAAATAATTATTAATAAAAATAAAACATTAAAAATATAAATAGTGCAAATATCTTTAAATTATATTATCATACCTGCTCACTGTAAAAATCGTATATCCATGTTAAAAGTATAAATGTAGAAATCTTTATAAAAAGGAACAACATAATTTTTTGATTCATTATATAGATATTAAATATTTAAATGTATTCTAAAAGAAACAAATTGATAATAATGGAACATGTATCTAATACCAAAAGATTCTATATTTATGTAAAAATTTATATTTATTATTCTTTCATAAATACATTACAAACTATAAATAGCTATAATTGATATTATCACGTATACAAAGTAAAATGACTTTAAAAACAAATTATATAATTTTTATCTTAATATTATTTAAATAAAAAAATAAATTTCATTAAAAAAAAAAGATATAAATTTATCCACAAATGTTTAAAATATATAATTTACTTACTGTAGAGTACTAACTAAATAATACTTTTATTGATATATTTAAGAATAAACCAAGAAATAAATATTTTATGCCTTCTTTATTCAAATATCGAGTTTATCCACTATTCAGAATGTAGAGAATATATATATAATATATCCCTCTGTATGCTAAAATAATTATTGCAAATTTTAAAGATGTAATCCTATGAATTATTCTAATTTTGTGAACATTAATTTTTAGAAAAAAATGTTTTTTTAAATAAAATATTATAATATAATAATAATAATATTAAATGAAAGAAACAATATATCGTATTACCTTGATTATAACATGTGCATTAGTTCCATTTTAAACTCAATATTCTACTGGATATAAGGTTTTTAAAATGAAGAACATATTATGTACTGCCTAATATTTTAAGAAATACGTACTTTAAAAGCAAATACGAACTAATTTTTTATTTTTGTACCATAACTTTATAAAATTACAATATCTAATTAAGATTAATTTGTATAATTATTTCTAAATTAAAAAAATTTATGTTAATCTATTTAATTTTATAATTTTGTTCTAATTATACATATAATTAGAGGAAATAATGATACAGTAAAAAAAAAAATTCTTAAATATAAAATTGTTGCAACAATGTTATTTGCATAAACATTAGTTTAATGATACTTATATTGATATAAATTTATAAATATATGTAATTTATATAATGTATAATATTTACATGACAAATAAGAATGAATAACATTGTATATTACTTAAATGTATGAATTAGTAGTTTTTATATTATTATTTTTTTAAGCATAGTGCTATTTTTTTTTTATTCCTTTGAAAATACATAAAGTCAAGAACAAATTTTAAATGTTTAGTATAATAAATTGACATATGTGTATGAACAATATATACTGTACTAAAAATATATTTAGAAGTAAAATTATATTATAACTAAATATTTATAGTACTTATGAATTGTAACCTGAATAATGATAATTACGAAAACCAGGCAAACGCGGAGAATTGTTTTAATCGCCTGAAATATAACATTTTGTTATTGTTCTCTTCAATAAATATTATTTATCCAAGTAAATAATTAAATAATAAAAAAAATTGAAAACATTACAAATAATATTAGTATAGTATTTTTATAGTTTTTCATTATTTATACACTTGTCACAACATTTATTAAAACTCCTGTTTATGTACCAACATCTACTACAATGATTTCTCGTTTAATGTTTATTCTTATAGCTAATACTTTTATATTAAATATAAGGCACCAAAGTTTTAAAATGTAAAATAATACATATATATAATATAAAATTAATTAGTAAAAACTAGAACGCTTCAACATATACACTCTCATAACAATTAATTATAAATAGTTATTTTCTGTTTTAATTAAATTTATGATTTAAAAATATATTTTTAACCTTTTTCTTTAAATATTCCAGTTTTTCCTAAATTAAGAAATAGTAAAGAAATATATAAATTTTCTTAAAAAATATTTATTTTTTTACTTCCTTAATATGTATAACATAGGTGAATTATTATCTTATATATATATTCTTATTAACGTCGTAGCATTATTACATTTATCTATAGATACAGAATTATTTTGCGCAAGCCTAAATTATAAATATGTTATTTATATTAATATATTGTATTTTTACTTGATATTTTCTATTATATAGGAATTTATAATAATTCAATTTTTTTCCTTCATTATTATAGTATAAAATTAATTAGCATACTTTTACATTTATAACGGAAATTTTACTGTATTTTTTTATATTTTAACACTTATAAATTCTTCCATATACTTAATATTAAATTATTACACAAAAAATTTATACAAAAAAATGCAGAAATATTTTTAATAGATATAATTAAAACCCAAGTCATCAAAAAGAACAAAGTAATATATTTATAAATTGTCTATAGATAAACAATTTTGTTTTTTAATTTCATTTCATTTAAAAAAGAAATATTATTGATATAAATTAATTAGCATTTTTCAATATAAACTACATACATTTTTATACATCTTCAAAATAATATTAACTCTTAACATAACATATTAATATACATATAAAATTGGGAAGTACACAAAATAAAAATAATTTCACGTTACTATATAAATGTAGATAATTTATATTTTTACTTATATTAAAATATACTTAATATTTTACCATTATGAAAGAAACAGTATTTATACATATTATGCATTAAGAATTCATTACTTTTAACGCATTAATTTAATTTTTTAATAATATAAAAAATTAAAAATATATATAGAATATTTATTTATATGTATTCTATATAGCATATATATAATTAATTTTTCCCATACTGAATTAACAACACAGTTCAAAAAAATACTAAAATTATAAAACAGAGTAACTATCCATTTAATTGTAAATATTTAGAATTGTTAAAATATTGAACTATTATAAGTACCCTAAATTTAATAAAGATATTTTATTATATATTTTTATTTTATTTTTTATATCATGCAAAAAAAAATTATAAATACTTTGAAAAGCGCTTTACGATAAAATTGATTTATAATATATATCACAAAAAACGTATTTTATATAATAAATTTTATGTTTGCTTTTATGTAATATATATATTTATTTGTTCCATGTCACTTAAAATAGAACAAGATACATATATTTTTAATTTAATTCTTATCATACGTTTTCCAAAATAAGTAAACAAATATTCATTTTAGACTAGTAAAAAATAGAATAATATGAAGAATTATTATTTATAGTTTAAATATAAATTTACACAAGACATATAACATAATAAATAAATTGTCCTAATATTAATTAATTACAACAAAGAAGCAGATATCTTCCATAGGAATATATGAAAATACACAAGTGTATATATTAAGTCAAAAATAATCAATTAAGCTTAATCAATAAATACAAATTGAAAAAATTAAAACATTAAAATTAACAAAAAAATAAGAGAAATTATTTTTACTAATGTGTATTAATGATACCATTTACATGTACAACCTTTTATAAAATATATGCAATTATGAAAATACATATCACATGTGCCATTCAAGATAATGCACATATTAGCTCATATTGAGGTTTTCATTGCAGAAGGAAAAATATTTTTTATAATTCATTTTATCTTTTCGTAAACTTAATTTTTTCATATTTTTTAACTTTCTTATGGTAATAAACAACCCTTAAAATAAGTATGATACCTAATATAATAAAAGGTACAAAATATATAAAAAATCCACAAAAACTCTCTGCAACCATATTTTCATTTATATAGAGTTTTCTTGGTGTACCAGATTTACTAAGCGCATTTTGACCTACAAATAACCATCTAAAAGGGGAATGCCACAACTTTGAAGTTAATTCTTTCATCCATCCAAACTGTAAGTACTTTGTTATTAATCTAAGCAAACCATCAAGCATCCCATATCCACAAAAATTATCTAACACGAATGATATTGATAAGACCAATAATATAAATATAGGTAAAGCAAATCGCAATCCGCATTTTTTATACATTATTTTTTTATAAATATTATTACTTATTGTTCTGTTGTTTTTAAGAAAATCTACATAATCAAGTTCTTTGAATATTTTTTTTTCCATATGAGAATATCGTTTAGTTTCAAATATACAAGATTTATTTTTCGTATTTTTTTTATGGCCTCTTACATTTATTGGGAAACTTCCATTTGACGGTTTCTTTTCTCTTGAGATCAATTTTTCACTATTAGATATATTTTTTTTATCGTTTACTCTATTTGGTATTTCTTCCTCTATACATACAATAATTGAATCCATATCCTGCTTATATTTCGCCATTAAACGATAGTTTCTTGCGTATATTTTTCTTTGATGATTGTAGCACTCAACCAAATATTTGTTTTGCTTACTCTGAAGAAGCAAAAAAAAATTTATTATTTAATCAAATGAATAAATTCACACTAAGATAAAATCTTGAAAAAAATAAAACTCGAAAAATATAAATAATATATACATATTTAAATAAAACTATTATAACCATATAAATGTAAAAATGACATATCCAACTTAAAAACACAAAAGCAGAAATTTTAATAAATAACAGTGTCTTAATTTTTCGTTCCATAATGTAAATCGCTAATATGGTAATATACTGATCAAGGATATAATTAAAAATAATATAATATTCCTTTAATTATACAAAACGCTATTATCATTTATTTAATTAGTTTTTTATTATTTCTTCTTAAAATTAAATTAAAAATATGTAACTATAATTTCTTTTTCTACAGAGATAGAAAAAAATAATTTCAAACATAAACTCTAAAGATTTTATCACAATAATATTAATAAAAAAATAGATTTAATAAAAAAATATAAACTCAGTTCACTAATAAATATTCAACATACATAATTTATTTAAAATAGTATATAATTTTTGTATTAATTCTTTTTAAAATAAAATAAAAAAGCAGATATTTGATTTCATAATATTTTGAATATGGTGTATATATAGAATATAGATAGTAGAGAATATAGATAATACATTGTTCTAACTCCTAGTAGAAGTATTATCGATTTCAGTGATATTTTCCTATTAATAATTCTAAATTTTTTAAAATTATATTCTAGAAAATATAATTATTTGTAAAAAATTTTTAATTATTATAATAATAAAATAAAGATAATTATAAAGAAAACTACAATTTTATAACTTTCCATTTTATTTGTAGATTTTAAACTTGTAACTAGATAAACATATAAGTAATATTTTTGTCTTTAATACAAGTAAGAAATCAAATTTACAGCGAATTACCTCATATGCCGTAAAAGTATAAATTTCGAAGATATATAAAGACTGATTTTTCATACTCCCCAAATTATTTTTGGTGGATATAGCTCTTAATTGGATGAAAATTAAATTATTATTTGTTAAATGAAACGTTCGTAGTTTTATGTACGTATTTGTTCTACTTAAGTTAATATATTTGTTTAGAAAAAGTATAATAAACATATAATAAACATATAATGTATAAATATATCATCTGCATGAACACATAAATAATCGTATTAGAAGATAGTAGTTTTTTAATTATGCGAATTGTAAAAATGAATATAATTTTTTGTTATCATTATATTTATAGTATATATTTAAGCAATTTTTATAAAAAAGAATTAATTCTAACAATTACATAAGATAAAATATAAATTTCGAAATGTTATCTAAGCTACTAATATAATTGTAAAGATTTAAGAATTCTAATATTGCTAATACTCTATTAATAATTCAATTTTTAAAGGAGAATATCATTATATTTTACTTATAATTTCATATTTGTGCTATAAAATATAAATCTAAAAATCTATCAAAGTATTTTTCAAATAATCTATTAAAAACTCATGTTTCATAATAATTTATTTAAAAACTAAAATTGTTATGATTACTTTTAAATAAAAAATATATATAACATCAAAAAACTAAACGGTTTTGTTTTTATTAAATGGAGAACAACGTAAATATTAGAAGTAATATATAATTAACCTTTAAAAGAAATCATTTATATGATCACATGTAGTCATTGAAAAAAATAATAATTGTTAAAAATATAAATTATCTCATTAGATTAGTAAAGTTACACCAATTGTGATTTTATATATTAAATTAAACAATCATTTTTTATTTTAAAAATCTATAAGAAACATTTACGAGTATAATATTTGTGTAGAAAGCACATACTTTTTAGTGAATATATAGCAATGCTAATATCACATTTATTTGAATCATGAAGAATATATTATATATATATGTAATATCAAAAAACTAAATTATTTTAAAATAAATTACAATACTAAATGAAATATAGAACATAGTAACTGTTAAAAATATTTAGTATATGATTTTTCCTTTAAAATATCAACATATCTTTGTATAATACATATTCTGCATAAGGAAACATTTTTAACAGAGAACAATATTTTTAAGCATAGCTTCATTAAGTATACTGCAAATGTTTCTTAAATAAATGAAAAAATTGTATACGAATACACAATATTAATTATAACTGGATTTTGAGATTATTTTCTTCTATTTCTTTGGCTTATTTTGAGATTTTTATAACTATATAAATAAAAAATAAAATACATAATTAAATAACATACCATAATGAAGTTGCATTTCCCATTTCAGAATTTAATAATAGTCTTAGTATTCATTACATATATTATAGTAAATTTCCTAATGTAATAAGAAGTAAAAAAAGTAATGTAAATACTCTTAAAGGAAGTATTCCTACTGACTAATTGCTGAAGTAGCACTCGTAAATATGTAATACCTTAGAATTTTTTTTAGGAAGTATCAGTACATTAATTTTACGCATCCATATAATTGAGATTCATATAGAACAGTTTTTTTAAAAAAAAAAAAATATATTTATCACATAAAATGTTTTATATATCACATATCTCCATTTCCTAATCAATTTTTTGATTACAGTTTTTGAATTATATTTATCTTTAGACTTAAAATTTCCATCGTATATTCAATATTGTAATCCTCGCTGTCTTATGTATCATGTCCATTTTCAAATAATATATCATTAATCCTATATTATATGTTTCCTTATTTTTTATGACAACAGTATAACGAATCTTGCGTCTAATATTCCACGAGCACAATGTTAATTAACTATACATTCATTAAAGATCCACTACAATGAAAAAAAACTGTTTTTATTATTTAAATATATATTAAGTATACTTACTCATTAGAAATTCCCATATAAGTATATTCACATATTTATATGGCATGAAGCAGCAAGAAATATAAGGCAAATTTTCTACTATTTTATTCAACGTATCAATGAATTAAGCGCATATCTATATAAAGACAAATATAGATTCTTTAACTAAAATAAAAGAATTAATTTTTTCATTTGTACTAGAATTAATGAATTTTATAATATATATAAAAGTAACTAAGAAAGTTATTGTTTATTCACAAGGTGGTAACATAAGTGTATTATATTTTGCAGTGCTATTTTATTCTTCAAAAAAGTATTAATTAGTATAAATAAAATAAAAATATAAATTATAAAAAATAAAAGATACTTTTAATAGTAATTTTGTAAATAATTTTAATAAAGTTATTTATCAAAAACGCTAAATCAAAAGAATTTATTTTAATAAAAAATAATTCAATAAACCCTCAATATATACATATATATAGTAGTATATAACAGAACAACTCTAAATTTTAGATATTAATGCTTTTATGAAAAATAATAAAACAAAATACATTTTTCTTTTTTATAAAAATTTTATTTGATAATCAGAATAAAAACAATATATATGTGATGAGAACAGGTACATAAACATATATTACTAATATAGTTATTGATTTTTTTGTCAGTTTCCTAATAATAAGCTTAGTTATTTGTACATGCTAAACTTTTAAATACTATTTTACAATAGAAAAACATAAATAATTGTATAGCATATTATATTATTCACATGATGAAAAAAAAAAGAAAAACTAAAAAAGACATTTTTTTTTATAACACGAAATATAATGTTACATATACGGCATACCTACCACATGTATAACTTCTATTTAAGAATAGTTTGAAAATTACATTCCAGGAATTATTTTATGTACAAAATATTTATATTTCAAAATGTACTATCGAATTTAACTTTTTTATATATTTCCATTACATTTTTAAGTATGCAATACTTCATATAAGTTAATATAATTCATTATGTGTAATATGAATAAAAAAATTTAATTTAAAAATTGAGTAATTTATATCTTATGTATTTTTTTCTTTTGATTGTTTAAAATATAAATTTATAAGTTTTAAAAAAATTATGATATTAAAAAAAAGAAAAAAATCTAAAAGTATATGAAATAGTAAAAATACTTTTAATAATTATTCAATTAAAAATAAAATTACAGCAAAAATATAATATCTTTAGCAAATACAGTATGATTATATATAACGTAACATCCAAAAAATATTAGAAAATTCATTAATGCATTATTTTTCTTTTTAACGTTTCTATTTAGGATATAACTGTGTATATTTGTTATTGATTTATAAGTAAATAATACCAAAATCATGTTTTAATTCACAGCTTTTATATATCTTAATAAAATGATTAAATATATTATTTATATACCAAAAAAAAAAAAAAATAGAATTATTTATATTACAACTTTCTGTTGAACATAGTTAATAAAAATTAATATGAAAATATAATATATTAACTCTATAATAAAGAATTGATACTAATACATGTAAGAAATATAATTATCTAAAAAATAATTAATTAAAAAAAAATATATATAGCCTTTAAAATTTTAATGTGTTATATGATGCATATTACCTTACAGATTTCTACAAAAATAAGATAATCACTTTTTTATATTATTTTTTCATGTGTATATATATTTATATAATTATATATATATATATATATATAAACGCATTTAATATATACTTTGTTCTGGATACTTAAATGATACTTTCATTTGGATATACTTAATTCTTCTAAAAATTATAAATGCTTCTTTATATAAAAAATAACAGGAGCACAACTTAATTAATATTTCCATCTATTATAAATAATCTATAATGATAAAAATTACATAAATTTATAAGCTTCATTTTTATAATTATTTTCTAAATGTTAATGTAACTAATACAGTTGATAATTTTTAGAGTATTAAATTTTTATTATATTATTTTATGTATGTCGTATTTATTATATACATTAACATAAATCTAAATTAATTAATAATGAATATTAAGCAAAATGAAAAAACATTCTATAGGTACTTTTCATTTTTTTTGAAACATTTTAGTTCTTAATAAATTCATATGACATGCAAGATAAGTATTATTAAATATGTATATACTAATGCATATATATTCACATTAAACCCCTAATATTTTTTAAATCATTGTAAATATAATGTCAATTTCAATAATCATTTCACATAAATATAACTTTTGCTATAATATATTAGGTTCCTTTTAATTTGAAACAGCCTTAATGTTATAATAATAAGGTCCATGACGTTTTTTATTTTAATATATTTTTTAAAAATTATTTAGTGCACGCTACATATATGTTCAGTGAAATTATTATTTTCATAGTGTTTCATTAAGTAATATTTTTATGGTCATCCTTATTAAACAACAACTAAATCCTTTTACAATACTATTACTACAATTACATCTATTAAAGTATATCCACACAAACATATTCATGTTAAATTTATAGCTAAATTTTGTATCATTATGAAATTTAATTTCATGTCTTTCATTTTACTCTACAGTCTTCCTGGTATTTGTTTTTTCTTAACATTTTTAACACTTCTATATTGCATATAAGTTTACATAGTTATATCTAATCTAATTATTTAAAAAAAAAAAAAAGTTTTGAAGTATAATGTTTTTCTTTTTCTATGTTCCAAATGAATTAATTTATCGCAAGCAAACTTGCAAATGTAATTTACTTGTGTATATTATTTATTGTTACACGTGTATATTTACTTAGATACTATCTTAACTATCGTGGAAATTATGAACATATGCATCAACATATAAGAACAGTTCATGTGTATGTACTCTCATTTACTTATATAAAATATTTTCTTTTATTCTGTCACGAATTAATAACTTTTTTTTTTTCGCTTATATTTTTACTCCTTATGTTTTTGTATTTTTTATATTCTTTTGTTTTTCTTTCTCCATTTATATGATGAATGTATTAGTTAAACTCCAAATAATGATCATTAATAGAGGTAATCAAAAGTACATTATCAATTTTTACGTAATATAAAATGGACTTCTGTTAAACAAATTTATTATCTAACTTATTTTTTTGAACAGCTCGCTATTCAGGTTACTTATATATTTATTTTTATCCCATATCTTTATTAACATCCATAAGAGTAGTAACTGTTTCAACGAAATTCATGCATTATTGTTATTCTCCTTTGTCATTTTTCTGAATTTTATTATACGTTCCATTCTTTTTTATGCAGATGAACTTATTCTAAATTGTTCAAATCTATAGCGGATGAACATAAGTTTGTAATGCCAGTAATACCATGTAAATAAATTTCCAATACGCAAAAATTTGTATACATATATATATATATTCACATGTTTTCTCCTTTGTGACTTTCCAATATAAATGATCTAACGAATATAAAGAAATATGTTATAGAAAAACATATATTTATGCGTGTGTGTAGTATGCATAGATAAGTATATAAACATTAATAATACTATCCTATTAACGTCAATAGGTATGAACTCAATTTTGCCCTCAAATTTTTTCAGTTATTGACATAAAATTGTACTCCTATGATAAATTTCATATTCTATTTATTTTGATTTAAGTGGATTAAATGAGCATTAGTGCCTTTATAAAAGTATTCTTCATATGCGTTCCTTTATTCGTGTCACATATAATGGGTACAGTAACATAAAAAAAATTTACATATATTGAACCTCAGTCATAATATGAAATTTCTGTAATGATTTCATAAGGTGAAATAGATAAATCAAGCTGTAAAAAATGTATCTTATTTGTTTCATTAATTATTATTATTTTTATGTATCCTGTGTTTATGCAGGAAAACATGCTTGTACAAATTCTGTTAAAAATATATGTAAATAGCTCAATGTAATTTTTCAAGTTAAAAAATAAATATTCGTTTTTTGGAATATATGAAGATATATGTACTGAAATATGTAAATGGATACATTACATTATGTAAGTATACACATGTACACATACACACGAGCCTATACGCATTTACATACATACATACATTTCATATGAACATGTACATATACACATATGTATGCACACATGTATGTACACAGTATATTAGCATTGTTCACACATATAAATTCTTTGAAGACAATTGTATTCAACTCTTATATCTCTAATTTCAAAGAAATTATATAATTAGTGGCTTATTTTTTCGATTTTTCATACATGAAGAGGAAAGAAAAAATAAATTAAAAAAATGGTGTAAACAGATACATAACCATATATTTCAATCACTTTTCATTAAAACATTTATATGAATATTCATCTTCCTTTATAGAAAAACATTTTTGTAATTACAATCTGAATATAAAAAAAGGTGAAAAAAAAATTTATGTTTAAATTTCTAATTGTACATAAGCATTTGCATCAATTTTAATCACATATTATGTTAATTTACGTTTTTTTATTTGCCTGGAATCACATTTTCATAGCCTTATAAGATAATGTTTATCTTCTCCATTCTCTCCTTTTTCAGCATATCATTCTTTCTACAAGAATATGTCGTCTTCAAAAAGATACAAGTAACCTAACAAAAGAAATAGCATTGTTCGCGAACATAATACTGAGAATTTTTACATATACTTATTATTAATGCACGCAGTTCTCTTATTTCATATTTATTAATGTTTCTTCATATATACTACTTTAAAACTCATGTACACAATGAAGATTGATAATCTAAGTAACGAAAATAAAATAATTTTTGCACTTTTAATTAAGCATATCACAACAATAATTATGTCGTTCTAGTGTTGTGTGCTGAATTCAGTGCCTTGTTCACAACTGTCAAATTCAAATTTTGCCTTTTGTTATTTCTAAAAACATATACACTAATACCTTTAAAATTTAATAAGTTCCTTTTTTTTCATTTTAATTTTACAAAAACTAATTATAAAAAAGTAAAGAAGAAAAATGAGGTAAAATAGAGAATTAAAAAGATTAGATAAATAGGAGATGTACATAAGAGAACTAAAAAACTTTTAGAAAACATATGTACACATGTAATGCATAATTTTCACACTTATATACATGCAAATAATTAAAAACAATTAAAAATGATGTTATACAAAAATTAAAAATATGCAAAAAATTCAGAAAAATTTTTTTTTTTATTTTTTGGGTGAATAATTTAACTTTTTTACGGTTTTAATGTTAAGCCTGCTCAAAATATTTAATTAACTTTTTCTTTGGTAGCTACTAGTAAAGAATAATTGTGTTGACATGTATTTATCTTCATGTATACTATAAAAACACAAATAAATGTAAAGCTAATACTATTAAGTGATAAGAATAAATATGTGAAAGCGACTTTTTTTAATTGTACAAAAATTTTATTATCATAATTTCTTTTTTGTTTATGTAGTTTTTCTTATAAAAATTGTTTATATACCTTTTACACAATAATATATTTGTAATGTTTTTCTTTGTGTTTAACTATAGTAGTGTTCTTAATACCAATGGATCGAATATTGCTGCTATATATAATATATTAATTTGCATTATTATTATTAATAAATATTCACATACAACTGAAAAGTATAGGATAAGGTAATTTTAATATAAGTTTATTTCAAAAATATGATATAAATAATTGCCTATAAATTCTAAAATAAATAAAAAATGAAATATGATTACTTTTTGAATATTTAAAGTGTACAGCGATATATACTAATTAATATAAAGATAATAATATGATGTGTCTATTAATAGTCATAGAATTATAACTAAAAATTTATCTATTTTAGTATTTTTATATATGTAGATATTAAATAATATCACCTAATTAAATTTATTATTTTTCTATTTTTATATCTAATTTCGTTTCTATTTCCTAGTAATCTAATTAAATAAAAATACAATTTTATTCATCTTCTTCACTAAAAAAAAAACATTATCATAATATAATTAACTTACATACATATGTATTTTATGTACATAGAAGAAAATATTTTAGTAAAATACAGAAATATTTGATATTAACATATAAACATATATATATATTCTATTAAAATTCTTATAGTCATTGTTTGCATTTTCTCCAATTTCTACGTATACCTTTACAAGTAATAATATATGTAGATGTTTTTTAACTAAAGAATACTTTTTATAGTTTATTCAATAATAATAATTAAGAAATTTATTAGTATTACATTATTATATACATTTAGACATATAAAAAATCAAATTTAATAAAAGAATATTATTTTCATATTTTTATATTGAGAAATTTATTTATTAAACTTATTTAATAACATCTTGTAAGAAAATAGAGTAACTTTTTCAGTATATATTATTATAAATTATCTGACATAAATATGATATATATTTACAAACTACCTATAAAAATATTTTCTTTTCAACTTCATTTTAATTAAAAAATTATAAATTTTAATTTGAAGAAATTATTAATAGTTAATGTAAAGTACATATATTTTTTTGCATCGCTAAAATAATATTAGCTCATTAATATATTTACATATATAAAAAATACGTTATACATATAAAAGAATACGTGCCTGTATTATATAATAGCGGAAATTATTTATTTATTTTGTCTATATCTACAGTTAATTTTGCTTTTTACGGACATAATCAAATTTTTAAAAATTATAATATTATGAAAAGATATAAAAAAAAATTTATATATATAATTTATTAATATATGACTATATATAATTCATCAAATCAATTTTTTAGTTATATAAAAAATAAAAATATATATGGAGATTATCTATTAATTGTTAATAATATACATGTACATATGTGTAATACCTTTATTCAAATATTGAATAAACACCTCAAATTAGTACAATAATATAATAATTAATGTTTGTAACTGTTCATTCAGTTGTAGAAATATAAAAAAATATATATGTTTGTACACGACTGTAAATATTTAAAATTTAATAAAAATATACTTTAATCATATGTTCATAACTTCAAATCTATATCATAAGAAGTAAAATAAATATATACTAAAAAGCTATTTATAACAATTATGTTATGTTAAATACATCCCATGCGCTTATTTTACAGAATAAATATTAGCTCTCTCTGAGGTTATAGAAATATAAATATATAAAAGAAACGACATATATTTACTTTTTTTTATGTAAAAAACAAGATAAATTTATTGCTGATATAAAGGTTATGATAATTTTTCTTAATAATACGAAAAAATAATGGTTTTAAATTAGAACAAGACAAAAAAGGAAAAACGACAATTTTTAGATAAAACAGAAATTAAGATGATTCCACAGAATTATATTGATTGCGCTGTTATATATTTACTTTAATCCCCATGTATAGTATATATATTTATTTTTAGCGACAATCTATTTGAATACATATATATAGACACGAACTCAAAAATGTTAGTCAATCTCAGGCAATATTTTAAGGTGAAAATTGAAAAATATAAGAAATTCAAATTTAAAAAAAAATAAGACCATTTGTTAGACAGCTGTACATAAAAAAGGCGACTTATTTGTATATACATTTATAAAATACAAGTAATTATGGAGGAGATTAATAAAATTTAACTAAAGGTATTACAGATGTTAATTCATATTAAAGATTTCTTTATGGAATGAAATATATTGCTTATTATTATTTTTATCTTTTCCTTAATTTAATTTTTTTATATTTTTTAACTTTTCTATGGTAATAAATAATCCATGATATAAATGTGACACCTAGTATAATGAACGGTACGAAATAGAATATATATCCAAATAACTGTCCTAATATGCATTGTTTACTGATCTTAACACTAGTTCCTGTTGCTTCTTCGCACAACTTACATAGAGTAGAAGATGTATCCTTTGTTGTACCATAGTGCTGCCAAAACCCTGATGTATTATCTCTCAACCATTCTAATACTTTTGATAACCATCCATCCTTATCATTAGTCAACTCTTTTAAATGAGACCCTAGTCCTAAAAAACTTCCTTCCCATGAAACTTTAGTGTTAAAACCTAATGAGAAATCTACTATAAATACTGTAAATAAACTCAAGAATAATAATACAGGTATAGCTAGTCGTAAACCATATTTTTTACTGATTATTTTTTTGTACGTTTTATTAGTAATTGTCCTATTTTTTTTAAGAAAATTCTGGTAATCAAGTTCTTTGAAAATTTTTTTTTCCATATGGGAATATTTTTTTGTTTCGAATATACAAGATTTATTTTTCATATCTTTTTTATCGACACCCATATTCCTTGAAAAACATCTACTTGATAATTCCTTCTTTCCTGTCTCCCACTTTTCATTATTAGATATATCTTTTTTTTTATTTAATTTATTATATGGTACATCTTCGTTTAACCCCGTAATAATTGAATTCTTATCATGTTTATATTTTGTTAGTAATCGATAATTTCTTTTATCTATTTTTCTATGAAACATGCAGTTCACGTCCATAGGGTTGTTAAACATTATCTAAAAAAAAAAGTTCAATATTTATTATTTAAACAAATAAAAAATATTATACTAAATAATAGTATAAATAAAAATTAAACACAAAAAATATAAATAATAAAAATATCCTTAAATAATAGTATCATACCATATCACTGTTATGATGACATATCCAAGTTAAAAGAACAAAGACGCAAATTTTAAAAAATATGATTGACTTAAGGTTTTGTTCCATGATATACATTTTTAGAATTGTAATATATATCGTGATGACTAAATATACAGTAATATAGTATACTTCTAATTATAAATTATGCTACATTTATTTCTCTAATATTTTATATATATATTTTCATAAAAATCTAATAAAATATATATAACTACAATATATTTTAAAACGGACATAAAAAAATAAAACATAAAATATATATTAAAAAATTATTATCTTAATTATATATTCAAATAATTAATTTTAATAAAAATAAACAAATTTGAATTTATTCAAGAATATTTTAATATATAATTTAATTATATAATATAAGAAATTAATTGAATTGTTGTTTTACTAATCCTTAAAAAATATATTAAAAAAAATATAACTTTTCTCAATATTTTTAAATAATTAATTTATCTAGTATATAGAATATATAGAATATAAAATGTATAGAATATAGATAAAATATTTTCGTATATATTGACATGATATTATCTAATTATGATGTTACTTTTCTATTAATAATTATAATATTATTTACATTATATTTTGTAAAAACGGTTTATTGTTGTTCAATATTATTAGTGGCTTTAATAATATAAAAATTGTAATGTTGTACGAAGAAAAAATATTTTATAAAACTTTCATTCATTAAAGGATTACATTTCAATTAAAATATCAAATTTATAACTTACAACCAAATGTATGAAAAAAATACATATTTTAATGCTGATTAAATTATATATTTTTATATAATGATTTTTAAAAATTATGTTTTTTAATTAAGTATATTTTATATCAGAATTTGTAAATGAAATATTTTTTAATTCTTCTAATTAATTTTTTCTTTATTTTTTTTATTAATTAAATATATATATTCTGAAAAAATATTCATATTATATGATAGTAAAATACGAAAAAAAGTAGTGATTCTTTCATTAAATGCAATTTTATCATAATAGTTTTGTTTCACTAACTTGTTTTCGTTTATTGTTTCTTTAATAAAAAAATTTATATTTTTTCTTATTCATTTATTATATTATAAATATTTATGTAATTTATAAAGAATTCAAATGAATTAGCAATTACTAAAGTAGGATAATAATATAGTAAATTTATATAACTATTCATCTACACTCTTAGAATTGTAATTTTGAGTATCTATAATATTCAAAATACATACATTCTGTAAATCAAAATAATACTATCGTACTTTAACTATTTAATAAAAAGAACCTGAAACCTAATACCTAATATATAACGATATTTTTTATTTCTTATAATATATTAACTTAATTTTTAATGATATTATGCACTTTATTTAATAAAATATTAAAACTAATATGTGTTTCAGTATTTCAAAAAAATAAGTTGATAAACAGAAAAATAAAAAATAAAAAACTACTCCAAAAAAAAAGAAATTATTTTAAAAAATGATATTTTAGATTAATTAATTAGAAAAATAAAAATAAAAAAAAAAACTAAAGGCTACGTATACATGAAAATAAAACAATTAATTTTTAAATATATATATTTTTAGTACTATTTTTTTTAATATATAATTACCAAAATATTTCCAAGAAAAAATTATTTGGCAAAAATATATGTTCACGTATTTTATTAAGCTACTTTTTTATGAATAACACATTATGATTACTTTTATTTTTAAATATATTCTTATTCTATTCATTCTATTAATATTCCACTAGATTACTTATGCTAATGTAGAAGCTTGCTGTCACATTTCTTACTTCATTTATATTATAAATATTTAATTATAACTTAATGAATAACAAATAAAATTAAAGAAAAGTAAAAACGACTTATAAATAAATATTTTTGGATTGTACAAAATTATTTTATTATTACATTTTTATTTTTAAATATATAGTTATAATGTACAAAATAGTTTTTACATCTTATAATAAAGAGCTATTTTTTTTTTTTTTTTTATGTTAATCTATTCAACCTATAGGAATATTTCTCCATTAATTTCACTCTACAGTTGTTTCCACAGGGCATGTTCATATATAATTATTAATACACAATTAAAAAATATTGAATGACATATTTTAAAAGGAAAATATTCTGAAAATTTTTTTTAAATTAGAAAAGTTAAAATAGAAAAAAGATGTTTATTGAAATATTTAAAATTTTTTAACATTGTGAATATCTATGGATTAATGTTGACAAATATGTATCTAATAGTACAACGTATTCTAATTATGTAGAGAATTGGAACATATTATTTCATAATTTATTTTTCTAATACATAAAATGTATTTTATAAAATATGGCAACTACTTTTCTTTTTTACATTCCTTTTTTTTCTACATGTTAGAAATTTACCCAAATAGAATTAATATTTCATTCGATAAAAAAATATATAAAATATAAGAAATTAAATGTATACATATATATATTTTTTAATAATTTTTTTTTATCACTAAGTTTTCTTATATCACTTTCTATTGCATGCTATTATATATTACAGTATAATTCAATTATTGCATCATAATAACTGTAGCATTTTTATTTTGTAATTAAATGTATATTTTTATTTGCATGAATTATAAAGATAAATAATAGCAAGAAAATCATTATTATTATGCTAACTCTTAACATTATAACAACATAACTCTATTGATTTAATAATCTTAAATTTTCACCATGTTTTTACAAAATGGAATTTATATGAAAAAATTTTTTAATTTTATTTTTATTATTTTACAAGAATATTATATAATGTCTTAATTGTATGCATTTTTTTATTATATTATTCTCTTTCTTTATACATAAATTGGCTATATAGATTATACGATTTTTTCTGAACAGGCGATAACATGTTTGAGATTATAAAATTAAATGAGAAATACTTTAAAAATATATATATTGAGAGAGTAGAATATAACATAACAAGCTTTTACTATTAACAAAAACGTGAAACAGATATAAAAATGCATATTAATTTAAGTTAAAAAAGTTCATGTTCAATTTAAATTTGTACTATATATATATATATATAACTATAAACTGATTTTTAAACTTCTTTATTTTACGTACTACAGATCCCACAAATGCATCATTTTCCATCATTTATACAAAAAAAACTCATTAATTGCCATCAACTTAAATTACAAATAAAGTTGTTATATTAATATTTATTGCTAGAGAAATCATACAAGGTGTTATCGTGCTTATACAATTTTATTCAAATGGAATAAAAGAACGCTAATTATGAAGATTAAATATTAAGTTATGATTTTATAAAATATTCTGAAAAAGTAAAGTGTATAATTTTAAAAATATTTAAAATAAAACATCGATATATAAATCTAAACATAAAATTATATATTAAAAATGGTAAAATAATTATTAAATCATGAAGCCAAAACTATTCTAATTTATAATGTCCAAATACGATGGAAATATTTTATTCTAAGTGATCTAACATTCATTTTAAAATATGGAACCATGAATTAAAATAAAATTAACAAAAAGTATTTTAATTATTAAAAAGATTTAAAATACAAATTTGTCATTCGATGATAGAAATCTCTAATATTTCTCCATAATAAAAAAAAATAAATAAATCATAATGAAATTGCTTAATCAGTGCAATTGAAGAAAATTCATTTTCCATATATCCTCTTTTGTTAAAAACAAAATCATTATCTCATAAAACAAAAAAATACTTGTGTAATTTTATTTATTGAATATTTTTTGATTTATTGTTTATAAAAATATTTCTTAGATATATTAAATGATAATCATGGATAATTTAAAATTTATAGCAATAACTTAAATAAAACGAATTTAAATCACATGAAGGAGATGTTGTGAGAAGGATAAATATATAATATTTAAAATAATAAAAAAAATTAAACAAAAAACTATGAATGTCTGAATTAATATAATTCTTTATTTTAATCTTATTATTATTTAAAAAAATGAATAAAATATAAATCTTTTTCATATAGAAACTTTCATTATGATATATATCTAAGGAATTTGCACAAAACCCAATTAATTGTAAGATTAAGCACGCTAATAAAATGATAAATGATTTAACTTTTCATATAACTATTTATAGTTGGTAATTTATTAAGCACTTATAAATAATCCATAATTATAAAGGAATATTTACTTATTATAAATTTATAAATTAACATTTTTACAACAAAAAAAAAACTTGAATCTTCTTCAAAAGATTTTTATAATAAGTATGTTCTACATTATATATCCCATAAAACCTATTTTATAAATAAGTATTAAGTCTTATATTTTAGTAAAAAATATACCTATATCAATATACAAATATATATTCAACTCCTTTCAAAGGATAGAGAACAAAACTTATATATTTCTAATTTTAAATAAATAATACACTTTCGAAAAAACATAAGCAAATGATAATATTAAACTAGAACAAAATATAAAATAAAAAGCAAAACGTTTTTCCACGAATATAAATTATCTTAATTTTAAAAAATTATACCAATTGTTCTTTTATATATTAATTTTAACGCTCAAACATATATACTTCATAGAAGTCAATTTTAATACATAAATATATATAATGGCTAAATATATTGAAGCTAGAATAATAATTTAAATTACAAATACCCAAATATTAAGACATTGTAATTCACAAAAAAAAAAAAACTATTTTTTTACTGTTGAACCTCAAAGACATAACATATATGAGGTTGAATTTATAAAATCCTAGAAATTATTTTATGTGTTTTAAGTATATAACTAAAAGTATTACAGTTTTTGCTTCATATTAAATACTCCTTTACGGAAAGATATAAATATCCTATTATTCATTTTTCTCCATTATTAACTTAATTTTTTTATATTTTTCATTATTACTTAAGATCTTATAAAACGCTATTATAATCATAACAGATAAAATAACCATAAGTACGATAAAAAGTATTATATAAATGTATGGTTTCTTCTCCACATCTAGCCATTCAGTAATGTTTTTCAAAAAATTCAATGAATGTTCAACATTAATCTTATCCCATGCATTTATCAAAGGTTTAAATACTGTTAATGCCGGTATAATTATTCCTAACAAGAAAAAAAGAAAAAATAGAGAAAATCCAAATCTGTAATTTCTAAATTGTAATTTTTTTAAGGACATATCACAAATTCTCCTGTTTTTTTCGAAAAAATCATCATAATCTTTTTTTTTGATCCATTTTTTTTCAAAATGGAAATGTTTTCCATCAAACATTGCATTATTATAATCTATTATTTCTGTATAGTATTGTGCCCTATTTAATAAACGTTCATTTGACTTTTTCCTTTTAACCGTGGTCCTTTTTTCGTTACAATATATATTGTTTTTTTCATTTACTCTATTATTCATTAATACTTCTTTTAAATATATATTATTTGTATCTTTATTTTGTTTATGTTTTGCTAATGATCGATAATTTTTTGTAACTAAGTGTCTACCACGATGGAAATTCTCATTCATAGATTTACTAAATATACTCTAAATAAAAAAAGTAAATATATATTATTAAATAAAAATATAATATAATGACAAAAGAATTTCATTAAAAAAAGTAAAACAATACAAATATAAATATTATAGATATACTTAAATAATATAATCACACCAGATCATTGCTAACAAGGCTTATCCAAATTAAAAGGAGAAAAGTAATAATTTTAATAATAAAAAGTAATATTATTTTTTGTTCCATGTTATAAACTATTAATATTATCATATATACAAGGAAAAATTTTATACTAATAAATTTCTAATGATAAAAGATACTATATTTATTTAATATAATATTTTTATTATTACTTACTAAATACAAATAAAATGTATAGAAGTATTTTGTATTTTACCAGTTATACAATGTAAAATTATTTTCATTAAAATAATATAATTTTAACCGCCTCATAATTATTTATAATATATAATATATTTTCATAAGATAGTTCTATAATTAAATGATTCTTTTATTAATAATTTTCAAAATAAATTAAAAAACAAATAAGTCATTTCCATTTATATATATATGTTGAGCATATCTACTATCCAGAATATAGAGAAAATATATATTATATATTTCCCTGTATATTAATATAATAATTATTGATATTAATAATTCTATCCTATTAATAATTTTAGTTTTATAAATATTATATTCTTGAAAAACTAATTATATTTAGTAAAATATTAATTATTATAATATAATAACGTTAATAACAAAAAAATACATATTATATTATGTTAATTATAACAAATACCCTAATTCGTCTTTAAATATATACTATATTTTATTGAATGTAATTATATGAAGAAGGAAAATTTGAATGGAATAACATAATATACAAATAAAAGCGCAATCTAAGAGCAAATAAAAACTAAATTTTTATTTTCGTAGCGTAATATTTCAGAATTGTATATTTTAAGTTATATTTATCCTATTATTTCTAAATTATAAATCCAAAAATTTATCTACTCAAATTTTTAATTTTCTTTTTAATTAATTATATATATTTAGAGTTAATATTATTATATTAAGGAAACAGAAAAAAAGTTTAAAAGTCATAATGTCACAGAAATATTATATAAAATTTTATATATTTATAAATATATCAAATGAAATAAATTCATATATAATATAAAGTATACAATGTGTACATAAAAAATTAGAAAGAATATCAAAATAATCTACTATAATACATAATTAGGTAATTTTTCTGTTTATAATTTCAGAAAAAATATATTACTTTTTATTTATTCTTTTAAAAATAGTGTATTGGGAATAAGTTTCAGAGATGCAGCATAATAAATCAACATAGATATATTAATAAATAATATTATATTAAAAACACTTTTAATAAAAAAAATAAATTATTCCCAAATATTTCTCTTTTTATAATTTTTATATCTAATAAACTGATAATTATAAAAATAATATGGGTAAAGTTAATATAATCATCAAATAGATAGCATCATATTATTACTCATAAATAGTTATGTTTTCCATCCTAACAATTAAAAAAAAGAAAAAAATTCCTAAATTTAAGATACATTTTTAAATTACAAATAAAAACAAAAATCCATACGAAAATTAACATTATTACTTTTTCTTTGTTTTAACAAATATATCAGTGACAATATTTATAAAGACTCATATTTAATTTCTTTTTGGTTCTACACAATTGTTCATCTCACTTTTTTATGTTCAATTAATATTTTTATATAATATGTATCACAAATTATTTTAAATATTCACAATAATATACTCATATTTTATAAAATAAATTATGTAATACAATTTCATTTTATAGGAAAGGCGTTCTAATAATATATTTATAAATAAATCTTTACAATTTTAGCAACATTCATTTTTTCTTAACTTTTATTTAAAAATACAAATCCATGTTCGTTTATATTATTTATATTTTTTCATATATTAGTAAATCATATATAAATATCTTCATTTCCTTTATAATATTTAATTGTCTCCTCATACAATATATTCACAATATGTGAATTATGTTATTATATATATATACATATATATATGAATTTTACATGTTTTTAATATTGTTTATTTTATATATAATAAAAAATATTATTAATGCTTAATACATATTAATAAAATAAATATTAAATAATATTATATTTCCAAAAATTATTTTCATAGTCATAAGCTATATTGAAATATCCCGACAAAAAGTAAAACATTTAATTAAATGTTCAAATTTTATGCAATGTAGAATATCTCTTATATGCTTATAAGCTCAATTTATTTGTGTATGTCTATATATTTAGCTTTACAAAAAGGAAAAACTTTTTAAAATTTCCCCCTTTCTCATATTTTTAATAAAAAATATTTCCTTTACTATTTCTAAAAATTTCTCATTTTTCAGTAAATATACATAATCTTTACTTACGTACAGTAAAATAGGATTAATTAAATAATGAACTATATATAGATGCATTATACAAAATAACAATAGTTTTTGTGTGAAATTTAAAATTATTAAATATAAATATTATAAACTTAAAAACAATACATCCGCAGAAGTTGGCTATACTTAAAAGCTGACAATGAGGTATAGGAATATCCTGAATTTCAATGAACAACATTTTCTATAAAATTTTTACTCGAGAAGTTATAACCAGCAGAATCGCATTCGGATGTCACCTAATAAAAATTTATCTAAAAATTTCCAGTAATTACCTTAACATTTATTGTATTATTTTATATATTTTTTTATTTTCCCAAACTACAAATTATTTCAATTAAAAACAATGATAAAGTTGTATAAATTCTTTGATAAATTATTATTATTAATTACAACATTAATTGTATTATATTTACATATATATATTTTTTAATAATATTTTACTTTATCTGGAAAACGATGTTGTCTTCAATAAAAAAAAATATAAAATTTTTTAAATATTTAGATGAACGAAATAATCAATCAACTAGTCATTGTTCGGAAAATTTTCAGATACATATAAGCGTTAGAACGTACTATATAGCACATCGTACTACAAATAATTCTAATTTATAACTTTTCAATTATAATAATCATTAGAAATATAAAATAAAAACCCTATATATTAAATGTATTGTATTTTAAAAAAAATACAAAAAAACGAAAATTACTGAATAAATGTATATAATAATAATGCAAAATTATAAGATACACCTGAGTATGATTCTAATATAATTACAAAATATACTTATATAAATACCTACGTTTACTATTTTAGTGAGGAAAAAAAAAAACATTAAAATTATATAATAATACTTGTGTGGAAATTTTTTTTTATCACTAAGAAAAAAGACTTATGGTTTAAATATAATTTGTTATTAATTACTTAATAATATTAATGTTGTTACTTAAGCTTAACATAGTTAAGATAATTGATATTTATTAGGACAAATTAATCTATATAATTTATGTAAGGACAACTAAATAAATATATATGTATAACACTATCATTAGGTACGATCAAAAAAAATAATTCTATGTATTGTCTAATAAAGTGTAATAATAAAAATATGTTATACATTGAAGTAGAACTAATAAAAATATAATAATATGTATAGAATGTTAACTAAATAGACATTTATGTGATAAAATATTCAAACAATTTTTGAATTATCAGAGCTAGAGTTATAAATTTTCGAATTAAACATATTATATAGAGAACGAAATTATGCAATCCAATAGGATTAAACAATATTAATTAAATATAACAATAATATTACATATTTTACATTACTATAACATGTATAAATATAATTTATTTCATATTCAATATAATCAATAGAAAAACAAGATTATTTTATAGTATTTATCAACTCTATATTTATTTATATAACTAAAAGTATGTATATAAAATAATAATATATTTATAATCAAAAAACAATTTTCATTTAATGTTGAAGATATTTTATTCTTTAAGTACACATTCCGTATTATATTGTATAGGTAATTATTAAATCATTTACGAAATAGTATAAACTACAAATTTAAATATGTAAGTTCATTATTCTAATAATAAGTACTATAGTTCTTACTTTGGACATACATACATTTAAAATAAAAAAAAAAAAAATATGATTTTTTATTTAAACAACTATATTTTCTTAAACATAAATACATTTAATTATATATATTTTTTTTTTTTTTCGTTACTTTATATCCTTGCAGTATTTCTATTAATTTATAATATGTTAAAAATTTACATATTGAACATATCAGTTTTAATATTATATGTTATATAATTAATAAATAAACAATATATTTATTTACTATTAAAAAACATTCAATAAATCACATGAATTATTATTTATTTTGTATCACTTTTAAGTAAATGTAACTCTTAATTTGCAATGTCAATATATGTTTTTCTTAATATATTAAAACA
The DNA here is from genome assembly GCF_900090045.1 of Plasmodium malariae. Taxonomy (NCBI): domain Eukaryota; phylum Apicomplexa; class Aconoidasida; order Haemosporida; family Plasmodiidae; genus Plasmodium; species Plasmodium malariae. The sequence continues at coordinate 67,901 of NW_021638316.1, forward strand.
AAAAATAAAAAGTATATGAAAAAAAAAAAAAAAAGAATTTCACACGTATACATAAGTTCTATATAAATAAAATAAAATGAATAAAATACTTTATGTGAATACAATATAAAACACTTTTTCTCCTTTTTTTTCTCTTGAATTTTAATTTTATCAAATATAATTCCTTCCACAAAATTGTTTTTAACTTATTTTTAAAAAATATTTCTTTTGATTTCATGGATTTCATTTTCTGAGAATCTTCCTATTAAATTAAAAAATAAAAAATTATTTAGCAAAAATTAAATAAATATATTAAATAGAAAAAGAAACTTAAAATAATAATATCATTTTATAATTAGAAAAACGAAAAAATAAAATAAATAATGTAAAAAAATAAGAGAAAAATATTAAAAGGAAAAATGTATGTTATAAAATCATATTATTTTATTTATGTCATTTTACTTACTAAGTCCCATCATAAATGTGTTATTGAAATCTTCATAAAACAAAATATAATATGAATACGTGTTTTTTAATTTTAATGTGCTTTTTATTGGTATATTATTAGTTTATTTGTCTATATATATGAATATACAACCGTTTTAAGGATTAAATGGACAATATTGTTAAATTCTTATACAGTCCAAATATTTGTTATATTCTTAAATAAATAAGTTAAAACTACGTATGAGTTATATAATTATATTTCGTAAACAATGTTTTTATAATTTATATCGACTTGTACCTAAAATTAATAATATATATAAGTTAAACATACGTAATATATTATAATTTTTTTAAGTAAATATATAGCCTTTCTTACCCATTAATAATATTTATCAAAAGTATTTTTGAAGAATATTACAAGATAATTAGTGTATAATCTCTGTAAAAAATTTTACTATTCATCATTTAACAATAGATTTAAATTAAATTGTTCTAATTGTATTTCTCACATATATCTTAATGCAAATTTTACTCCTAGAATTTTATCCTCTTTTATAACCTTAATGAAATATTTTATCTATATACACTATTTATATTTTTTTATTTCGAAATAAGTTGCATGTTATTGAATTATAGTTTTTTTACAACTTTATACTCTTAAAATTAAATAAATTCCATTTTATTAATTTTAATTTATTAATATGTTTTAATAACTATTTTAAATAAAGCTCTTTATAATTTTTTTTTTAATTATATATATTTTTTTGTTTTTCAGTATATACTACAAAAATATACTTGTTTAAAAAAAATATAAAGCTATTTTATATTGAGATAATAAAAAACAAATAATATAAATCATAAATCAAACATTTACTAATTATTATCAAAAATATATATATATTTAAAGCCTTAATTATTGCAAATGTTTTATCTATATTAAAAAATTCATTATAAGAAAAACTAAAAATATGCTTATGTTTTTTACAAAAGCTATTATTTTTTCCATTTTATTATGGACATGGAATATCTCGACGAGATGCTATAATCGCTATATATAAATTATCTTTGTTCTTTGTTTTTTATTTTCTTATAAAAAAAATTTATTTTATTAAAATAATATGTAAATATAATTTTTTGGATATTGGATATGCATCCCTATTTTTAGTTATCCATCTATTGTAAATCATGGGATAAAGAAAACAACCAAAATAATACATTTAAAATAAGATTATAAGATTACTATGTAGTAAAACAAAAGGGGAAGAAGAACGAAACACGAAATATTAAAAAAAGAATTAAATGAATTACTATGAGAAAGTGTTGATTTTTATGTAGAAAGACTAAATTCATTAGAGAAAGATGATGAATTTAGAAAAAGATTTATTGATTTAATGCAACGTAACATTTTTGAACAATAATTTAATGATTTAATGAAATATACAAAATTTTCGAAGCATAATTCACTCAATTTTAAATATAATTTAAAAAAAATATATAATTTAAAACATGATAATGCTGAAAAACATAAAAACTCACATACATTTATAAAAAAAGTAGACTCAAAGAATAAATAAGATTTATTCAAGAATAGCTCACGTAATAATCATCATTCCTTTAAATAACAAGATATAGATAAAAATCTTTTATATTTAAGAAAAAAATATCAAGTATATTTTTTAGTTAAGTCAAACAAAAAATTGCTTAAAAAAATATAATTATTGTTTACTATAATTGTGTTATGTACTTCTATTACACTATTAATCTACTATCTGCCAACAACTCTTGGGATAGAAATTTCTAGTTTATCTTCATGTTCAAATTAGATATGCGTCTTATTTAAAATGACGTATATAATATTATTTAACAAATAAAACTAAAGCTAATGATAAATATGAACAAAATATTAATTACAAAAAATTAAACTTATATATTTTTATGCTTATTACAGTATTTCGATATTACATAAAATTTTGTACATTTAATAGTAAAAAGATATATCCCCATAATACAAATATATAATATATGAATTATTTACTTTTTCACATTTTATATTCAAATTTCTTCTATAATAAACTCTATATATCATCTAATATAAGCAATTCATTTATATTTTAATTACTAGTTTAAATTATTAAATTTTTACAATTTATATAAATATATATGTTCTATCAATATATATGTATTTTTCTTAATTATATTTGCCTAAAAATAAATGAATATTTATAAGTTTAAAAATTATGGCATTGTGCAATTAAATAAATTACATTAAATTACGCATTATTCTTCGAAAAAATACGTTTTCCTTTTTCCCCTTAATTAGCAATATTAAGTTTTAAATTATAATATTTATTAGTAAATTAGTTAAATAAAATATAATTAATTAAGAACTACATTTATTTATACCATACTAAGTTATATATTTCTTTTTTCTTCTTCATATTTTATATTAACATTTCGTGTTTACTGAATAATAAACACCTTATTGTTGTTAATTTTCAACTCTTATATTAATTACTTGTAGGCACCAATATTTTTAAATTTTATTATCATACTATAAATAATGAGAAAAACTTTTATTATTACTTCATCAGAAAAAGTCATTTATAACTTTTTGTTGATATAATTTTTGTATCTACTATTTTTTTGCATTCTTATATAATATAAAATTTTTAACATCTATTCTTTTAACTTTTTTATTTATAAATATCCGAAATACTAATTGAATTACATTAAATATATATACTTCAATTTATTTGAAGCAATAATTAAATCCCAAACTTCGTATGAGATTTTTCTTTATCATAATATGCGTAGGAAAATTGAATAACAAATCCATGTAAGAACAATACAAATATGAAATTTTAATTATTTCCTTAATTTGCTAATAATTTTAATATATGGTTGTTTATTAAAATTTATATATATATTAATGCTCCTTTAATAAATGTAGTTTATATATTTTGTATTGCTTTATTACATTTAATGAATATATGTACCTTATATTATTATGTCATTTTTATAAAATTTTTATTGTATAGAATATAGTCCTTGTGACAATATATATAATATGATGTTTGATAACTTTTTAACAGTATTAGTTTATAAAAACTATTATTTAGTATTTAATAATATTTCTTGTATCAATAATATTTTTCCATATAACACTAATCCAGAATAGTCTTATATTTTATATACTCCTATTAGCTATATATATATATAAACCATAATTCATCTAGTACAATAATATAATTACTTTCTCATATATAAATGAATTACTTGAACAAATCAAAAATGAAAATATATTTAAATAAAATAAAATTAAATAATGTAATATAAAGTGTATAAATTATATTTTAATTTAAACTGTAACTTTAATAAATAATACTTGCATGTTATCAATTTTTGTTTTCTTTTGCCTTTAATTTTATATTATTACACATTTGATAATATTTCATAATATATAAATTTCTCTTCAACATTTATAGTAAAAATAATAAATATTAAAAAGATTTATTTTAATATATTATTTCAAAGGATATAAATTTATATTATAATCATTCAACTTACTAATTTGTTCTCACATAAAAAAACTTTGCTTTTTTCTATATTATCATAAATATTACAATTAATTATGTACTAAAAACAAATATATTAAAAAAAAAAAAAAAATTTTATCTAGTACACATTTGTTTGTACTAGCGTAGAAGCAAAATTATATATAATATTTTTATTATAATAATAAAGAATGCAATACATTAATATGTGTAATTCAAAATAAAAATAAATAGAATAGTTATTCTTAATTTATTGATGTTCATCTGTTTTTTTTGTATATAAAAGTAGCAATTATCACTCTTTTGTTATTAATTAAATATTAATTAAGCCTTGCTTTATATTATAACGGGTACTCTGTAAATTAAATGAACATGAAAATATTTATTAGGTATAACTGAACAATGAAAAACTTTTTGTTGCATCTCTCACTATGATTATAACAACTACCCCTTCATTATATGTATACCAATATTTGTCAATACAGAAATGGATTATTAATATATAAAATATTTATTAATAATTTATCTTATAAGTATAATACATTTTACGGATATTATTAAATTAAAAAAGATAAAATAAAAATTAATTTGTAACATTTTACTAAATATTTTTATTACTTTTTTTTATCTTTACATTTAAATATTCATTAAATATATAAAATTTTAATTTTATAATATTATAGTAATCAACCATACATTTGTATATTATTATATAAATACGTTTTACACAAAGAGAATGCAATTTCTAGCTATATTACTCTAAATCTTAATATAAATATTTTCAATTATTTTAGAATTTCCAAGTTAATAATTTTCTATTTTATAATAATAGAATTTTCCATCATACCCTAGTTTGTTCATTACATAACGTGCGAATATCAGTTTTATGTAAATAAAACAATTCATTATTAACTTTAGAACACTAACAAAGTGCATGCATGAGATTAATAGAAGTAAATATGCCGTATTAATATATAAACTATGATATTTAAAATAGAAATATAATTTTTTATATTTATATATTTTAAATACTTTTTAAAGCATTTAAATACAAAAGAAAATATTTAACGGTATAAAAGTGTAACAGGGATTTAGTTTTATATTTTTATTTTAATTTCTTATTTTTGAAAATCTATTTCTCCTTAATATATTCACAATATCATAAATGTAAAAATAAATATTTACTCATACTTATGTGGTTATACAACGAACAATCATTTATTTTTGCTTCCTTTATTATTAATAGCACCTTTACATATATATAATTTAGTTTATAAAATATTCAAAATTTTAAACATATATTAAAAAGTTTTTTTTAGTAAATTCGCATTATAAAATATTTTCTATGGTTCCATTTATAATAGATATTACATTAATTTTATTATCTCAAAAACAATATAATACCTTTTTTCTGATTTATTATATACAATAAAAGACATTTATAATTAATTTAAATCAAAACATATATTTTATTAATTATATCACGAAACAAACAATTTGAGTTTTATAAACTTAAAAATAATGAAAACAAAACAAGTACAATTTTTAAGATAATAACTTAATTTTTCTTTATAATTTAAGAAAATAATAATAACTTCACTTTTTTTTACATGAATTCGTTAGAGTATACATATGTTTCATATAAAAATATCCATAATTATTCATATGCATTTTATACGGAAATATTGAATTACGTTCAAACAATTCACAAAAAGACAAGTTTAAAAAGTAAAACAATCATATTTACTCAGTATTAAGAATATACCTTTTTATATTTCATATCAGGGTAATTTGTATATAGATGATATTATACAAATTAAGTAATTCTATATACATCTCATATTTATGTTTGAAATCTTTTAGGATCTTACATATTTTATTTCACCATATTAAACGTTTTTCATACCCTGGTTATTAACTAATTAATAACATATTTTGGAATTTCTTAACTTTAATATTTTATATTTTACATATTTGTTCATAATATATTTAAAACCTAATATAATTAAGATAGGTGTACATACTAGTAATATAGGCTATCCAGCAGAAGCATATGAAAATGGTACTACTATTAAATAAATTATTTTATAAGTAGTTCCCCCAAAAAAAGTACAAAATATACTAATAAAATCAGTGCTTCCGATAAAACTAATGAGAAAAGAGAAGATACTAATGTTATCTTTACAAATAACTTTATACTTTTTCTCGTATCATTAATATCAAAGTTACTCATAATTTCATCCATAGAATCTAATGGGCTAAATAGTTTCTTTTCAAAGACTAAATAAATACTAATAAATAAAAGATAACTTTTTTGCTTATACGTCTTAACCCATTTTCTCCTATATAATGCTCTTTCTTTTAATTCTGTTTTATCTGATACATGAGTATTTTGATTCACAAATATATCTTCCTCTTCATCTAGTAAATTGATATTCCTCTAGTTACATGATATATCTTCAATTTATTTTATATATTCTAAATACTCTGAAATTACCCTATTAGTTCTAAAAGATATACTACTGTATAAGTTATGCTTTCTACAAAATTGTTTACTATATATATTTTAAATAATAGGAAAAAAAAAGTAAGAATTTGTTATTTTCAAGAGTGTATGTATTTTACACTAAGAAAATATAGCTTTAAAAATAAATAGAGTAACAAAAAAAAAAATTAAAAAAAATAATGGAATATTATGATAATGGCACATTGATATTATAAATAAATATCCATATAAAAAGTGTAAAAGCAAAAATTATATTAAAAATGAAATATTTAAAATTTTTTTTCATTGTATTTTTCTTAAATATTATTATGTGTTAAAAAATAAAAATATTAATATTATAAAACCAAAAAATAATAAAAGAAATAGTTTAAAATACTATTTTTGGTATATTCATTTAATTTAAATAAAATTAATTTATATTGATATAACTTATATTATTTGTTGTAAAAGCAATATAACTCTAAAGCTGATTTAGCGCATATACTATATAGGGCTAATTTAAAAAAAACAAATTATTGTGTAAACGCTTGAAATAAAAATAAATAATGATGTTTCTTGTTTTTTTTAATTAATTATCTAATAATTAAAGAAAATTTCTTTTTATTATTCATATAGAAGAAATAATAATAAAATCAAATCAAAAATTATTTAATCAGCTATAAATAATTTTTATTAATTTAAAATAAATCATAAAAACTAGAAATTCTTGTTAATGCATATTCAGAAGCTAACTGTAAATTTATATTTGCGTTCAAATAATTGTTCTAATTTTATACAAGTTTTTTTGTAGCATTTAGTGATGTAGTTAAATAATTTTAATAAGTGAGATAAAAAAAATATTGGTAAAAAATATGATGTTGTAAAAAATATTTCTTGTTACATAAAATATATATTAGTATCTATCAAAAAAAAAAAAAACATCTTCTATTATAAAGTAATATATATTAACAAAAATTACGTTTAGATAAAAATATGTGAATATGTATATTTTTAAAAGTTCTATAATAATGAGAATTATATTTTTGTATAAAATTTTCTTAATATAATAATTTTTACCTAAGCACAAATAATATTTAATGTTATTTAATGTAACGTTTTAAAATACTTCAAATTAAAATTTTTGTACATTTTTAAAAGGTAAATATATATATGTTTAAAATATATTAATAAAACAAAAAGAAAATTAAGAAAAAAATAAATTTATGTCAAAAACCATTATATGAAATCCTGTAATTTCACATTTATTTATAGATACATAAAATTATAAACAAAAATTATCGCAGAGCATGAAGCATAGAAATATATAAAAGTATAATGAAAAAAGAATTATGAATATTGAACATTTAATAATTTTTATGATGTAAAAATACTGAAACAATTTACAATATACTAATTTTTTAAAACACATTTTTCTAATATGATATATAAACAATTAATATTTCTATATTATATAAAAACTTCTTATAACAAGAAAATTATTTTACATTGTATTATTCTTATTCTCATTAAAATACATTTCTTAATTATTATAAATTATAATATGAAAAAATATTATACTTTTAAAAAAAAAAAATAAAAAAAATCATAGTTATATATGAAATATTTTGAATAACTATACCAACTTACAAATATTTACGTAAATGTATATTCATTATATTACATTATTATTATATATTTCAATGTTCGTAATGAGACTTTTATAATTTTACGCATGTATCATTATATCGAAATATATTTAAGCAAATAAGCAAACTTTTTTACATATAAAAATTTGTAAAAGAAATAACAATGTATAACTTATTTAATAACATAAAATACAGTAACTTATAAATTTCCTTTAACGCAATGAAGTTAATAAGTTTATTTGTTCACATTTTAAAGTAATCTTAATAATATTTATTTTTCTTAAGCTTTTTGTTTCATATTTTTTTATATATACGAAATATTTTCTTGATTTATTTTTATAATTTCTTGGATAATAAATATATAAATATATTTTTGTTATTAATTTATTTGATCATAAATACTTATGTAATTTTTATAAAGGGGAATTTAGTCAGTGTTCACATATGCGTAATAATATAAATATAACACTTCGTATCGTTGTCTTTATAGATAACTATAATAATTAACAAAAACAATAATATCTTATATAAAAATATTATTAAAGCTAAATGCTGATTAATAAATAATGAATATTTCATATAAACATCTTGAATCTTGAAACTATGTTGTGAGATATATATAGAAAAAACGAACATTTCTTTTATTTTTATATTATTAAAACAGTAAACGCATAAATATGAAAGAAGTAGAAATGTCCACTATAAGCTATAGGCATTTTTATATATCCTTATAATGATATTAAAATATTACCTAATATATTTATGGAAACTATAAAAAGTTTTAAAGACATATAAACAAATACTCAAGCATTGTTAAAGTATTGTAAATATTAATTATATTTTTTAGTAAGTTCTAAAATTATATAAATTTGTCTATATACATAAGTCCTTAGATATTTACTATTAGGATAGAAAAAAGAAATTATATCTGCATATTGTCAGTAAATATTTCATTAAATTTATTTTCTGAACCACAAATATATTAAGAACGATATACAGGATATATATGTTTGTAAATTTTCAATATAAAATATATTAAATAATTTATTCAAAATATAATTAACTCTACAATTTGTAACAATAATAAAATTATATATTAAATTAATACTTCATTAAATTATAAAAACATTGTTTTACATAGTTAACTATTATATATAATCTACAATTATAAAGTATTTGTTTCCAACTATATTGGTAAATTCACAATTATACAAAAATAAAAAAATACATAACCATAAGTAGAATTTTTCGGTAAATGTGAATTATAAAACAACTTATAAATAGTTTTTATACAATGAATAATAAGTTTTTTTAAGCAAATATATATATTTATATCAATATAAAAACAAAATCCTCACTTTGTTCTATTAAATAAAAAAAAAGACACATTTATTCTTATTTTAAAACTAAGAACTATCATATTAAATTTATGTAAACAAATAACCGTTTTTACCTAGAATAATATGAAAATTGAGACCATCAATTTTTATTTCAATTACAAATTATAACACCTTAATGAAATTCCACGAACTATACTATTATATATTAATTTTAATGAACAAATATATACAATTGATAAGAATCTATTTAAATACATAAGTATAAGTATCAATCCCTAAGACTTAATATAATTGAAGCAATACTCGAAAACTCATATTGAAAAACACTAAAACATTGAAATTCACAAAAATACTAATACAGTATTTATTTATTCTTATGTATCAAAAATACTAACTACGTACACTTACATTTATATGATTTAAGCAATCATTTACAAGTTTATTAAGTATATAACTATACTAAATTTATTTATTCATATTAATTCGTATTTCACAGAAAGAAAAATATTTCGTTTATCCATTCTAACATTTCTTCTTCACAATTCTTTTATGTTTTCTAAACTTCATATAAGTAAAAGAAAGATATATTATCAACATGACAATTAATGTACTTAAAAATACAAGAAATGATATTTTATATTCAGATATTAAAGTTATTAAATTAACTTCGCCATTACTAGGATTACTATTATATAAATTTTTACTTTGATTAAAAAAACAACCAATTGTACCTCCTAATGATGCTAATAATACGAACGAGAGTACTAAAGTAAGTAAAAACATTTTGTGTCCAAACTTTTCACACACTAATTTTCGGTATGCCTTATTTCTTAATAACGGTTTTTTTTTTATAATAAAATCTATGTAATCAAGTTGCTTGAAAAATTTTCTTTCAAAAGGGGATAATTTTTTTTTTCCATATATTAACTTCTTTTGCACTTTATATTTTTTATTGAATTCTTCATATAATGAACTTCTCCTTGATTGTATGTTTGTTTGTTTGTTTTTCCTTCTGTTGTTGGATATAGCTTTTCCATCATTCTCTTCATCTTTGTGTATCTGTTGTTCTGGCTCTACAATATTTGAATTATTTATTTCATCACATCCTCTTAATATTCTAAAATTACTTATATATAATTTTATATCATATTTTTTCTGTCCATACAATATATGAATTGTTCTCTAATAAAATAGGAAATATTTATTATTTTAACGATTAAATAACCACATTCTCGAAATTCGAGTTGATGAAATTAAAAACCTGTTAAATAAAAAACACAAATGTTTTTAAATAATAATATCATACCTCTTCATTGTAAAAATGATATATCCAAGTTAAAAGGATAAGAAACCCAATTTTCATAAAATAGATGGACTTAATTTTATATTCCATAATATATAATTTTAAAATTGTACTATGTTCTACAAGAAAGAATACGACAATACTATAATATTTTTTTAATTATAAATAATAATATATTTTTTGTATTAATTTTTTATTTAGTTATAAAAATATAATATAACATATATATAATTAAAATGTTTTATTCAATAGACATAAAGAAGAGAAACATTAAAAATATATTATATAATTTTTATTTTAATGTTATGTATAAAAAGTTAATTTTAATAAAATTTGTATTTATTCATAAATACTCAAAATATACAATTTAACTTTTTAATATAATACAGAAATTAAATAATTTTATTTTTATTGTATTTCATAATATAAAGGATAAATGGATATCTTAATATTTATAAATATTCAAATAATATAAAATATAGATTATATATTAACCATTATTCTATACGACTAAGATGCGATATCTAATTTATATCCTTTTTTTCCATTAATAATTCAAATTTTGTAAATATTATGTTTTAAAAAAATATTATTGCAATAATATGCTAATGGTAATAATATATAAAAATAATAATATTTTATACAACTTTTTCTGCTCTAACATTTATAGTATTCCTTTATTTTCTACATATACTATATGTATCTTTTCATTTCCATAATATATTTAAATGATCTAACGTATAAAATACTGCTTAATCTATTAAATTATAATATATGTTTTAAATGACTGAAAGTACTAATTTGTTATTATTGTAAAATGAGTTTTGAAAATTATATTTTTAGTTAAATTAATACATACAATTTCTAAATAAACATTTTCAAAATTGTTAACACAGTTTTCATTTTATTTTTAATTAAATATATATATTTAGAAGAAATATTTATATAATAAGAAGAACAAAAAAAAATAGTAATATTTTATTATACCAATGATCTAAAAATTATAAAATATATAAAATAAAAAGAGACCTTATATTTTCTTATGCTTATTACGTAGTATATAGTATTCTATATGAGAGAGGTTTAATTGTTATTACGTAAAAAATAAACTATTTTTTTTTTAAATTATCATTCTAATAACTTTATGCACATAAATACTTATAATTATTCAAATTTAAATAATTAATTAGAATTCTCTTTTAATAACTAGTAATTGTATATTTTACGACAAAAACTATATTGAAAATTTTATACTCAAAATATATTCACAATAATTACTATTAAGAATGAAAGTAAGATTGTATAATTATAGGGTTAATACAAATATTTCAAAATAACTCAATAACGAACACCTATATAAAAAACCTAAATCATTGATATATTTATAATACATGTAATATTTACAAACTATTGAACATATATATTAACGATGTATCGTTTTCATAGTTATATTAACAATTATGTGCTATTCTAAAAATATCAATTCTTGTAAAAACTCATCATATCGTAATTATAAATCATAATAAAAAGTTAAGTATAATGTTATAGCGCCCTTTATATACACAAATGTTCACATATTAATCAAAATTAAAGAATAGTTTTTTTTTGCAAATTGTAGTATATTCGTTATCTTTATTTTAAAAATGTAAAAATAAAAAAGAAAAATGCAAATGAAATATATGTTATATAATAATAACCATACAGAAAAAATATAGTTCTCTTACAACTATTAACAATTATATTGTAGTGATACATTTTTTCTTATTAATTTCATTTCTTATATATTGAGAATTAGTTTTCAATTCATATACATAATGTATTTTGTGAAAGCATAGTTGTATAACAAGTGAATGAGTATAAAAACTAAACGAATAAGGACTTTTTTTCTTTTATTATAAAATCTTTTTTATATTACATATAGGATTATTTCATATAATATTTATGTATATTTTTTCAATCATAATAAATACATTTTGTATTATTAATGAATTTAAATCTATTTAGTAAAAATATCACTAGAAATACCATTTTTTTATATATTAAAGAAGTATTTTCATAATACTTAATTTCTTATATAATCTGATAGTGTAACATTTGTAAATATAAAAAAAAAAAAATTTATAAAGAATATATTATTTAAAATATAATTATTTAATAAAAGAAAAATTGCAAATAAAAAAAAAATAATAATATAAAAAAAAATATAAAAAAAATGGGCATATAAGATAAAGTAAAAGAATGTAATTACTACTTTTAATGTTCAAAAAAGCAAATGCATATGATATATATTAAACAAAATTAAATTTTTTGTATTACATATTAATATTTAACAATACTTTTATATAAATCAATGATAAGCAAAAATATGTTTTCCATAACTTTTTGATTCGTAATTATCTTTATATTATAATTTCTGTAGGTTCATATTAAGTTCCTTTATAAGCATTTTTTTTTATTTTATTTACTTTTTTCTTAAATGATTAAATTTAATTTTTTTTTTTTTAATATTGAACTTTTAAATAATAAAAATTTATTTATTTAACAATTTTTAATAGAATTTCAATTAATATTTTATTCATAATAATAAACATTAAAATTAATAAGATGTAATTTTTTAAGGACAATGGTTTTAATTTCTTTATATGATATTTATTTTTTCATGATGCTTTTTCTTTGACACAAATAATTATATTAATATTTTTAATTATGAATTTTTATTAATTTTTTTTTTTACAAATATAATATATTATTCCAATAATTAACGTAAAATAACAATAATAATATATTTGAATTATATTTTTAATGTGCAACTTTTCATTTGTATGTATTTAATAAATATATTATACTTTACAATAATAAGGTTATTCATATACTTTGTTTTATATATTTAAAATAAGAGTTGCACCAATGGAATATTATTTTATGCAAAAAATTATGTAAAATAATAATACACTTATTTTGTAGAAAAATCATTATATTTCTTTATAGATGTTAAAATTATTTTTAGGCATTAATTGATATTAATAAATATTTTGTTTATAAAAATTTATTAATCTATGAATCGCCGTGCTATGAAGTTTACATTTTAAGATATGCAGAAAATATATACACTAAATTACTGGCTTTATATGAAATAAACAAATTTAGAACTTCAAATTCATTTTTATGTTAAATATAACTGTAATATATTTTTTATATTAAAAGCTTTAAAAAGACATAAAATTAAATCGTTATACTATTTCATAAGTACAATTAATGCCAATAAAAAATATTTTACCAATATATCGCTGCATCTCATAACGTATTACAGCTCTAAATTATTCATAAATATCAAAACAAAATTTATTTTTTTTACATGTATAATATGGTAATATTGTCTTTTAAAATCATAATAATGTAAAAAAAAAAAACTTATACAAAAAGAAAGTATTGCACAATAAATTAAAGTAATAATATTACTAAAAAAAATACAAAAACTTACATGTAAACAAGCAAAATGAATTCACAAGATAAATATATAATTTTTAATTATATATCTTGTTTTTCTGTTTTTCTATCTTTATTGTCATTGAATATAAATATTTATTAATATATTTCTGTATAATTTTTATATATTTATTATAAGTTCATATTTTTCATAACAATAAAAAATATAGCTCATTCTACTTATTTGCTATGTTCAATATCCTTTTGTTATAATTCACATCAATACGTTCTGAGGCCCTCTCTGACAATCATTTTATTTGTTAATTAATGGAAATTATATTTATATCTTCTTTTCCTTTTTTTAATTGCACATATACAAGATCCATCGGAAATAAACTATTCAACAAATGAAATAAGTATACATATATAATAAAATCATTTTAAAATTAAAGAATTTTAAGGAAAACACATTATAAATGGAAACTTTTAATGTATACAAAATACAGGATAAAGTTTAGAATTTATTTTAAAATAAAGAAATAAAAAAGAATTATTTCCATTACTAAAGTAATTATAATGGTAATATGAACAAAATTAATATGCAATATATTAGATATTTTATCTTTAGTAGAGAGAACTTGCCATTTGAACTTTTAATATAAAAAACCACTTCTTGGCTAGTCTTTCCAATCTGCACATATATTCAATGTCCTAATAATAATGAATTAATTTGGGCCTATTCTATTACTCTTCCATTTTCTTCTTATTTTTTTTTAAATAATTCTTCTAATTTTTCAGTGAACCATACCACCTCACTGTACAATTTCTAAATTCAATAGTTCCTTTCCTTTTCGAAGTAATCCGATTTATACTATATTTCCATATATTTGAAAATCTTTCGTTTATCATCATTCATCTTTTAAGATTGACAAAACCTTCCTTTTTTAACAAATTTCCATTTAATTTTATCACTTGTGTCTTTATAGAAAGATAACATTTTAGTTATTTCTTTAAGAATCCTTTGATATACCTAATTATAGTTGTTACACTTTAAGTTTTTGCCAAATCATTACTACGTTTTGTGATACGAACTAGTTATGAACCTATCTAAAAATCCCCTTTTTCTACATTGTTTCCAGATGCAACCTCATTATATGAACCTTAATGTAAATTTGGATTAATCAACATGAATAGCTGATATAATTATATAATGAGGTATTGGCATTATCCATATTATAACATCTACCATAACTGACTTCAAAAATTCTGGTACCGAAAATTTAGAATTTAATTTTTTTTTTCTGCGGTTTCATCCTCATTAGTACCTAATATTTTATTACAATATTCTTCACACATAAATGTTAATACAGATATATTCTTAACTGAATTAATTTTATCATTAAAATGTATATCAGAATGCTGAATAAACTTTATTTCATATCCCGAATACACATCTTTCTCTATTGCGCATAAATCGTTGATAATATTACGGCTTACTTCCAGTTTATTAATTCTATCACCCTTACAAGTTGTTTTGCTATTAAAATTCTTATTATATTTTAAATACTAATTCATATATTTATCATCTATGTATATATTTAATTGTGTAATATCACTGTAAAGAAAATTATAGCGACGATAATATACATCTGATATTTTATTAATTTTAGGCTTCATATTAGTAAATTCTCTTAGAACATAATTGGCATTCATTATTTTTTATTATCTTCTTTATTTCGTAATATATGCAATATTTATAATTCGTGCAATGTTCATAATATACTTTATCTATTATATAATATATTTCTTTTTTAGTTCCTATAATTTTTTTACAGTGTTTTTTATTTTGATTTTTATAAGGTTCTTTCAATCATTTTAATATATATAAATAAAAAGTGTGATTGTACAACCTAACAACTTGTTTGAAAATCTCGTATATATCATATTACCCTGATTCATTTAAAAATGTATTCTGGCAATTTAACATGAATGTGAGTTACGTTTTACCTTTAAACTATTAATGTTTTAACGGTTATTATTGTCATGTACACAAACATTTATTTCAAAAAATAAGAAAACATACATAATACTGTTCTTCTATTTATTAATGTTATGACCACATTATTAATGTGTTAGATGTATGAAATAATGTATGAGGTTATTTAAGATTTCATCATGAAAACAATCAATATCAGTAATATATTTTGTTTAGTTTTATAGTAATTTCTTTTGATATATAATATTATTCATACTAAATGATTTCACATAATTTTATAATTTTTTTAAATACAGTATTAATAAAAAAATTAATATTTTTAATTAGGAAAAAAATAATACGTTTTATAATTCAATATTAAATTATACAACAAAAAAGGTTCAAAAGTATTTATAAATTTTAATTTTTTTATATACTGAATTTTTCTTACCGTAATTACGTTTTCAGAAAATTATATTTTTAATATATATAAAAATAAAAACCCTAATACATAACGGAATATTCAGTTAGTTCCGCTTTCTATTCTATTGACACAATGTTTATAATTAAATGTAATTTTAATAAAAAATTATATATATTTTTTTATCATGCATATTTACATGACATTTAATATCAAAACTATTATAATATAATAATATTATTTGTATTCCCCTTATAAATTACGAAAAATAATAGTTTATTGAATTAAGCAGTTATAATTATTTAACATAATGCAATATTCGAATAAATGATTATAAATTATTACAAAGTAATAAATATATTAATTTAAAAGTAACTTCTATAAATTAAATATTTATTATAACACATTATATTTTAATTTTAATTGATTTACTAAAAATCAACCACATCCAAAAAATGGAAATAAAAAATTTTTTATATTGCGCTTTTTCCAATTATTGTAAAATTGATTTAGCTTTTTTTTAACGATTTTCTACGTTTGTTTTAAATGTATTTAATTTTATGGTAAATTTATTTATAACATTAAAATGTAATAATACTTCTTTATTTATATATAATATTAAATACGACTAAGCGTAATATAATTTACAAATATATTATAAATGGCAAAAAAAAAAATTTATTATTATTTTTTGAGTATCTTGAAGCATATGTTATTATGTAATATAACTAATGTGGCATAGAATAGAGATAAATATGAAATAATTGAAATATACAAAATTTAAAAATATGATCATAATAAATTTCAAAATTATATTACTATATATGGAAAGTAAAATACGTATCATAAATATGATTTTTAACAGCATGTATATCATTTAAATTATAATGATAAATTTTAGTTGATATATTAATCAATATTTTTATTATTGTACAGGTACAAAATAATTTCAATAGCATAATTTATTATAGACTTTAGAACTATTGTAAAAAAATTTTTTGGTGTTTTATTCTAAATATATAATTATAATATATTTACGTTATAAAAATAACTTTTTATTAAATAGATATATGACAAATATATATATTTATAATATAATAAGTCAAATATAATAAAAATGAAACTAAATATTTGAATATTCCTATGTAATATAATACAGTAAATTAATTTATTAGTTTATAATTACACAATATGGTATATCTGTAGAAAAATACATTTATTATTAACAGTATTTTTTTTTGAAGATTAATATATTTAATTTATCACAGATATTTTATAGTTATATATTATATTTACATTTTAATTTCAGTAATAACCATAAATTATATTTTTTAACGAGCATATATATTATTATAACGTATAATAAAAATGAACTGAAATAATTTTGAAAGATATTATTTTAAGATTGTAAACAGTTCATCATTAAAAAACAGAAAAATATATACTTTTTAAAAAGATAATATTTATCTATTTATATCATTTTACAAGATAAAAGATGTTTCCTATATAGATATTCCTATATAACGTTCAATTGATATGAAAATTTACTAAAATTAATTTTCTGTTTATTTATAAAATATAAATAAATTACATAATCCTTATATAAATTAATATAAAAGGAAAATGTATTTTCTTCACTAATATTTTTAATTACGATAAGGTAATCCTGTTTGTGAGTTAATTATATTTACGCTTGAACGAGTATATTTTAAACTGTAGAAACTATACTTCAGTTTTAATAAAAACTAATGTGGAGCTTTTGTTATGGAATATTTTTTAAATTCAATGCATAACATAAATGAATGCATAGTATATCAACACATACAGTATCATTTCAATATTTATGAAAAGATTAACTTGATATGAATTTAATTTTTGTTATTTAATTCACATATACTTAGGTACAATGGCATTCGTGAGTTCAGGGGAAAATGTAAAATTTATTATTTAGTTATAATAATTATATATATTATTATATTGAAGAGTTCATTTTTCATAAATGATATAAAAATCTATTTCATAAAAATATTATTTTGTGTATTTATATATAATTATTATATTTTTTTTATTTTTAGGAAAATTCTGTGACATTATATCTTAAATATAGACAAGAATTTAATGCTGTTTTATCAGATATTAGGAATGATCACAGATAAGGCGGTGAAAATCCTGGAATAAAATGTAATAAAATTGCGCAAGGTGATTTTATTGAACCATGCCAAAATATTGGTAGATATTTAATTGAAATAAAGGAACTTCATAAATCTGATAACCTGGGTCGTTGTAATTACTTGAATTATAGGATAAATTCAGATGTAAATTATAGTAAGAATCCCGGCTGGTTTGAGAAGTATAATATTTTCTCTTCCCAATTAGATAATATATGTGAGAATTATATAAAAAAAATTGAACCTGATATTTTGGAGAAACTTAAAGGATTATACAGTTTATACGAAGATTTTAACAGTTTTAAAGTTCAAAATAATCAAATCAAAGGTGGTAGTTGTGATAAAATTAAAGATTGTCATAAATTTTATGTTGATAATTACAAGGATTGCGTAGGAAAAGAAAGAAACCCTTTTTGCAAAGAGTTAAACAATTTTAAGAAAGCATATGAAAATAAAATGCGAGATGTAACTGCTTGTGTTAATGTACCACAATTCTTACCACCTGAAAAAAAGGATTACGTATTTGTTTCCAGTTTGACAACAGCTATCGTATTACTAGCAACTTTCACTTTATTTATTTTATATAAGGTTAATAAAAAATTATACTTAATATTGCGAATACCGTAGCGCGATTAGTTCAATTCATTTTCGCCAAAATATTACCAATACAAAATAATTATAACTTTATATACATATGTATATTTTTTTAATATAGTTTACTCCAATGAAATCGTGGTTATATAATCATTTGCAAAAAAAAAAAATAATGCAACTTAAAGACGTTGAAGAAAAAACGAGAGAATCCTTACAAAACATATATAAAGAAGTGAATAGAAATTATTTAGGAAGTTTTCATAACATAGCCTATTAACCTCAAGGAGTTATTTAATACAAATATTACAATATATATTATTTGCATTAAAAAATCAAAACTTCATTAGCATAAAGCTATATGTAAGTGGGTAATTCATTAGCAAATAAGACAAAGAAAAAATAAAGACATGAGTGCGTGTGTATAAATATTACAAAAATAATCATATAAAAATTACTCCAAAAATATTAACAAATATTCAATAGTACTGAATATGTCAATAGAAGAAAAACCCCTTATGCTTTAGACTTTTTTTGAAATATGCAATAAATAATTTTAAAACGTAAATACTTAACATAGAATTATGAATAAATGCTTCTGTTCTTACGTAATAATATGAAGTAACTATTATTAACTAAATATTAAAAAATATGGGATGAAAATGTAAAAAGCAATGTAAAACAAAAGCATTAAAAACAGAATAATTTTATTATATAAATAAAAAAAAGTAAAACTTAAAAAAAAACCGTTCTTCTGAATGTAAATAAATATATATTATTTTTCTTTTTAACTAACTTTATTTTAAATTGATATTACTATTTGTTTCATTTTAGTTATGAGATTTTGAAAATTTAACCCAATGAACAATTTTAAAATTTCTGCCTTTATCTGATAGATATTCTAAGCGACATGGAACTACGGAGTTTTAAACAGAATGATAGTGTAGAAGAATTCTACGATTCCTCAAATTTAAAAGGTTGGACTACAAACCAATAGTTAATAATAGATAAATATATACTTTTGAATTACTATTCTTAATTTATCACCTCCTATAATACTCATTTATATATATAACATCTAAGGAGAATAAATAATTAGATATACGATAGATAAAAATAATATGTGAAATTACTTCATAAATATAAAATTTTTACCAAGTTATATTATAATATAAGAGAAAAGTATTTATACATCTATATTTCATTTTAGTTTATTTTATATAAAATGAAAAAATACATACAATATTCCCACAAATGTAATATTAATGCACGAAATAGTGTAAAAGAATCAAAAAAAAAAAAAATGAAAGGTAATTCCTCTTTTATTAATATTTCTTCCATAAGTCCAATTTTATAGTTTCCATGGAATTCTCTATGTTTACAATGTTAAATATTTAATATGTAGTAAATATGAATTCCCTTATTTTATCATGAAAAATTTTCATAAGACTTTTTAATTTGTTAATTAGAAATTTCAGAATACAGCCTCATTTTAATTGTTCCATATAATTATATATCCTTTTGATTTTACTGTATAAATAAATTTTCATTATTCAATAGTTATGAGCGTTTTTGTATTATAATTAAGACTAAATTAAAAATAATTAAACAAAAACTAAGTAACATTTATATTAAATAACATGAATGAAATATTAATAACTTTATATGAAATGCCTAAATGAAAGAATTTTTATAATAAATAGTTACCCAACTTTAATTTTCAAGAAATTTCTTTATAGTAACAATAAATTTAATGGGCAATAGAGTTCCCATCATATGGTTTATACTGCCAATAAACATAAAGATATCATTACTTTTGCTACATTTTTCTAATCATTGTTTTTAATTTACATTAATAATTTGTTAAATTATATATAGTCATTGTTAAATGCATAATAAGGTACATAATTAAAAAAAAATAAAATCAATAAAACAATATTTCTTTACGAATTTATTTATGTAATTCAAACCTGAAACATTTTAAGAGTTTTAATCTATAAAAAATTACTTACATATTTTTTCTGAAAAGGTAAATTAATCTCAGTAATATAAATATTCTTCCATTTATATTTAAATATATGAGATTTAATTAAAATAATATTTTTAAAATTAAAATTTTATATCTTTTAACGTATTTAATATATATATTAAAAAAGAAATATTTTGTTTTCTCTAGTCCTTGAATTTTATTTTTTTCTTTTACAAAAAAGATTAATTTAATATTTAATAATATATATAAGTCAATAAAATAAAATGAAATTGTAATAGCAGAAAAATTATAATATTAGATTTAAATCTTAGACTTGGAGCCATACTTAATAATGATATTATTTTATTATACATTTATAATTCTCCACGTATACGATGAAGAACAAAAAAGAAAGATGTATATTAGAAAGTTTCTAATAATAAATAAATTTTATAATAAATTTGTAGTAGAAATTATTTATATAATAACTATTCTTTTTTTCGATAAGTAATATATATATA
The DNA here is from genome assembly GCF_900090045.1 of Plasmodium malariae. Lineage (NCBI taxonomy): Eukaryota > Apicomplexa > Aconoidasida > Haemosporida > Plasmodiidae > Plasmodium > Plasmodium malariae. The sequence goes on from NW_021638316.1 coordinate 89,726, forward strand.
AATTCAACATAATATATACACTTCGATTCATTAATTAAAAGAAAAGACATTTATATTTAATATAAATATAATCACATATTTATTTTTTATTATGTTTACAAATAATCACGTAAACCTTGTATAACTTAAACAATAATATAGATGTATTTTTCCTTCAAAATATATATTATAACACTTCATTAAAATTATATTAATTTTATGTTACATATATACGTTTTTTGTAGGTATCTATTTAATTATATAAATATATAAATTAAGCAATAAAATTTAATTATAAATGCACATTTATATGAAATACAAAATGAAAAACCTCATAACATTCAAATTAAAAAAATGAACATAATTTATTACATTTCCAAACAGGAATGATAACCCATAAAAATATTCACCCAAAAAATTAGTGTATCCATAGATATTATTATTAAGAATATATCTCTTTGTATATTACGTACATTACTTCATATTAATAACTTCATTAGAAAAAATATATAATCATTGTTATACATTTTACTCTTTCATCAACATAATTTTTTGATATTTTTCTTTATTTCCTAATATCTTAAAAATTACAAATGTAACAATAATAGATAATATAAGGAAAAATAGCAAATATAATACTAAATATAAATTATATAATTCAAGGTTATTTGATTCTAGTATTTCATTAATAAGATTCCATAATATTCAGAATAGTCCCTTATCTCTAAGCCACTCCTCAGTGATTTTCAATAATCCTTTACCATGTAAAATGGGTAATCCCTTTCCAAACAAGGTAAAAATAAAAAATATAGCAACTCCAAATCCGTAAATTCTAAACTTTATTTTTTTTAAAGATATATCACCAATTCTTCTTTTTTTTTCAAAAAAATGATCATAATTTTTTTTTTTGATTCATTTTTTTTCAAAATGAAAATGCTTTCCATCAAATATTCCATTAACATAAACGATAACTTCTGTATAGTATTGGGACTTATTTAACAAACTTCTATTAAATTGTTCATTTTTTCTTTTATCCCATATTTCATTATTAGTTATATTTGTTTTTTTGAATTCTCCATTATTTATTATATTATCTTTTAACTCTAAATTATTTGAATTCGTATGCTGTTTGTACTTTGCTAGTAATCGATCATTTTTTGTATTGGATATTTTACCAAGCCTCAAGTCCTCATTAGTATATATGTTAAGGGTGCTCTAAAATAAAAGAAAAAATATATATGTGACGTTTTGTAGAATTTAAAATCTAGTGAAATAAAAAATGTTATTAATAAATATAAAATGCTAACAATAAAAACAACACAAATATTCTTAAATAATATTATCATACTATATTATTGTTAAAATAACGTATCTATATTAAAAATATAAACGCATAAATTTTAATAAGTAATTTTAACTTAATTTTTAGTCCCATGATATGTATCATTAATATTCTGATTTAGATATTAAAAAAAATATAATAATTTTATAATATAATTGCAAATATAATTTGCTATTTTTTTTTAAAGCTTCTTTCTTATTGCTACGTGTATACTTTATAAAAAATATATAAAAATAATGAATATTATATTTACAAAAAGAAATAATAGAAAAATTATAGTACAAATATTTTATGTTAAAGCTGTTAAAAAAAAATAAACGTTTATTTAAATAAAATAGCTTCAATATACTCATAAATATTCAAAATATATTATTTATTTACTTAACATAATGCATCGATTAAATAATTTTTTTTTTAATCCTTTTTCAAAAGAAAATAAAAAGAAAATTATATATTCCTTTAAAATTTAGTAATATTGAGTTTATATAGAATATATAGGAGGTACAGAATGTATATAATACATTTCTCAAGATATTAAAACATGAAATACTAATTTAAGGGATGTTATCCCATTAATAAAGCTAATATTATAAACATTATATTTTAGAAGGACATGCTAATATTCTTAAAAACATTAATAATATAATTAACATAATTGTTATAATAATTAATAAAAAAATAACATTATATATTACGATAATTATAACAGATAATTTAGTTACTTCTTAAGAACGTACATTACTTTATAGAATATACTGTTATTAAAAAAATATAATGAATTTTGTACTATATAATTGATGAGAAAATATGTATTTTAATGGAAAACAATGACTAATTTTTTATTATTGTAAAATAATTTTTAATAATTATTATTCTTAATTAAGCTTAATCTATATCATTATTTCTAAACGAAATGATTCCAAATACTCAACTCAATTTTTTATTAATTAAATATATATATTTACAAGAAATATATTTGAAAAAAAAAAGAAGTAATTTTAGTATAAAATGTTTAAATGCAGAATAATCATGAATTAGTAATGCATTTTTTTAACACTATCTTGAATAAAAATAAAAATCTTTTTGGTTCTCAATTTAATTTTTCATAGAAATTCTAATAATTTTTGTAAAACTAAACTAAATCAACAATTTATTAACTTCTCTAATATTATCATTAATATATGAATCATTTCATTTATTTGTGATATACTTTATTAGTCAAAATTAATGATCTCTTATATATATTATAGCTAAATATTATGTTTATACTAATATATTTGAAATTTCTTACCAATATTTTGAAACATAAACTAAAATTATTTTATACACACAAGTATAGATTTTACTAAAAAGAATATAATTACTTAAAGTATTGTAACATTTAATAGTAACACAAAAATGAAAAAGTACTAAGATATATATTAAAATGTTTTTTTGTAATGTAGTGAACCTTTTTACTTTCATTTATCTATATATATACCTTAATTATTTTAGCTCGAACTATATATTTTCAAAGACAAATTAAATATTTAAGCTGTTTTATATTCTAAGGTATGCATTTTTATATATACAAATCGCACAATTACCAAAAAAAAATATTGGCCTTAATCCCTTATGTTAATTTAAGTTTAAGAATACCACTATTAAGAAAAATAAATATTGCGTAAAAAGATCGTATATAAATTTAAAGTCATTTATTATTTTTATATAATTAAGTCATTTACTCCAAATAAAACTTAATATTTTAATGAAGATATACTGGAGTTTATAGCATTAATAAATGCATAATTTTATATGGAAGAATTTACAATATAAAATAATACAGTTTAAAAATACAAAATTTTATATACAACAAATTTACTAAAACTCAGGAAATTTTTTTATGTATTAATATTTTTCTTTTAAATATTAACAACATTGAAATAAGGCATTTATGATTTATACATAAATACTCCTGAAATAATATATTAAATAGTAACTCTTGCGCAACTAATATAAATAAAATAAATTTGATGTTTTATTAAATATAATTTTGAGAACAGTAATATTTATATTTGTATATTTTTATTCCTTATACTTTGATTCATTTAGCGTTGTAGGTAGTTATAGAAATATTATATATTAAATGTATTATTTTAATAATATAATGATAATTTATAGCAGTTTTCCTAGGAAAATTACTTTTGTAAAAACTAAATTATAAAAGAAAAAAAGAAATTGTAGATCTAAGGTGTATATATAATGAACATTCTTTAGTTATTTTTCTATTTTTATTTCTTTTATTACCTTTTCTTACTATTTTTATTACATAATTTATATAAAGCTTAATTCATTTTATTTATATATATAATTCAATTTTTGTATAATATACTTTTTTCATTTTTTAACCCTTACACATTACTAATATCCTAATTTTACAGTATATATTTCCTATGATAATATATATTTCAAATTTCAACAATTTTGAATTTTATTGTAAAATAATTGTAATACTTTTTTTTTCTCTCATCCATAGATAGTTCAATGGGATCACTGATTTGATTAAATTATTCTATTCTTTTATAATAGCGCTGATATATATTATTCTCTATAATATTATGCTTTTTCTTTTAATTTTACTTCAATAAATTTAATAATACATTATATATATATTGACCAAATATGTTTCCTTATATATTCATATTTTGACTATATATAATATATTTTTAAGAAACACTATCTATATAATATAAAATTACAAGAATGAAGCAATATTATTAATCATTTTTATTTAATATAACCTTTTTTTTTCATCATTTTATATATAATAAAAAAAAAAAAAACTTCATTAATTACGGATAATTGTATTCAGTAGTTATTTCTATAATGTTATGCTTAGGAATACCATTTTTATCAATGAAAATGCTGAAATATCTTTTTTCTGTGACGTCTTATAAAATTGTTATTATTATCATGATTTTTTTTATTTTTGTATAACGTTTTTCTTTAATGTAAAAATACAAAGAATATTATGTAGATGTAGCTTTTATTTATAGAATTATTCATAATACAAATTACACAAATCATATTTATTATTTTTACCATGTAAATTTATGTTATGTATATTAAGAGCTAATGAAAAACTTATATTTGCATATTCATATAAAAAGTTATTTCATTTAATTTAACAGAATATGCTATTTCCAAAATTAGCTTATATATTTCCGAATTTATAATATATATAATCATTTATTTTATTGTATATTATTTACTGTACTACTGGTACATTATATATGACCTGTATTATATGGTGCACATTCCTCTTGTCATAATAATAATTATTTACAATGTACTATTACAAAGAATTAATTATTCCTTTTATGGATTTTGCTACTTTAAGTTGTTCGTTTCCACTATACTGCTATATGTAAAAAATATTTAATTTTAATGAACTCCAAAAATCCAAATATTTTAATTCATTTTTAATTGCATTTTGACTAATGATACATAAATTAGAAGAACGAAAAACATAGAAATTTCCAATTTAACACTCATTTTTTTTATTAATTTTAATTCTCTATATATTTTACTTAATAACTTTTTTTACAATGATAATATATCAATAATGTATTCTTATTTACAGTAAATTATAATATCAGTTCCTATATCATAATTTTCTGTCTACTGATATAAACGTTCTAATTTATGTATTTTTTTTTTTTTTTTTCTTTCTTTTCTAATAGAAAAATATATGGACAAATATTCTTGTTAAAATTATTATTCTTAATATAAACTTGATATATACTTTTCGTAAAAGATTACTCATGCGGCATGATATGCTACATTTAGTTGTTTTCTACCTAAATTTGATTTTCTTTGTTCATTCGTGTATTCTGTTAATTCTAGTATATCCATTTCATCCAAATTACGTCTAATTGATTTTTTCTTTAATACTTTATTATGTATGCATGATACAATTGGAGTAAACTATTATTCAAAAGATATATACAAGATAATTATATAATAATTATTTCATCGTTACTTTTTATTTTTTTATCTATTAAACAAATATATATGGAAGTAAATTAAGATATTTAATTTTATAAATAATATTAATAATTACTTTATATAGTAGGAAGCCAATGAAGAAAATGCCGACAAAGGGTAGAACAAAGAACAGAAAAATTTGAGATGAACTAAAGGCAGATACATTGATTACATATTCTAGATCAAGATTAGTAGTGTTATATGGACTTGTGCCTTGTTCATTTGCGGTGAGATCCTTTATTTTACATGTCAAAGAAGATAACTTTTTTTCAAAACAACTAGGAACATGCTTTTTAAGTTCTTTACAATATGATTTAGAGTTTTCTTGTGTACATTCATACATTTCTTCATATGCATCAGTCGCTTTAAGAAGATAATTGCTAACATTCTTGTCGCAAGTATAATTATGAGCTTTTAGAGTGCTCTCAATGGTTTCATAATCTTCACAATAATCGCTCACAATCTTCATTTTTTCAATCTTCTCCTTTTTAACATCTTTAAAAAAATTACATTTGCATTTGTCACGCCCAGATAGAGCATGTGAAACATCCTCAAGTATTCCAATAACATCTGAAAATGAATCTTCCTCTAATTTATTAAATAATTCATTTCCTAACCAACAGTATAACTTATGACATTGTTTATCACAATCATCTCCTGTACTAGTAAAAGATACGCGACATAAAGCTTTCATAAGCCTATTTTCAATACTGCTAATTTTCCCATATTTATTTAATTTAGATCTTGCTTCTTTAAATTCTCTATTATCATCAGACCCGAAGCAATAATCTGTTTGTGATTCAAACATTGTTCTATAATAAACTTTCGATGATAATGATTCTATAAAATTTCCCTTAGAGATAATAAAAAAGATAAAAAAAATGTAATTAGAAAAACCTTATTTCTTAGAATAATTTTATTAATATAGTTCATAAGAATAAGAATATTCCACTGAATACGTATATATCACGCATTAATAAGTTGTGAACCTGCAATATAGTGGCCATTTTAAAATGTGTCTTCAGTCATTGAACAGTCAAAATGAAAAAATAAAAAATATATTAAAAGTATATTTATATATGTAATGTATATAAAATTACATAATATATTCATAATTTTCGTAAACTTTATTTACAACCGTAAAATGTTAAAACTTATTATTTATTAGGAATTGTTTTTCCATTTTTATAAAGTATAAATTATATTATTATAATTTTTCTTTTGTTAATGCCACATTTAAACACGTAACATAAGCATCACAATAGATAATATTATATAATAATAAAAAAGAAATAATAATATTTTAAAATTTTTACATATTCAAATAAGACAAATTACAATTACATATCATAAATTTAACGTTTCTTCAAACACACATATACATAAGATATTTCCTGTACGAACGAATTCGATTTTATCATTTAACATTCTTAAAAATATATTACTGATTAATTTTTCTTTTTCGTTTTTAATAAAAGAAATTCTTATCTAACATATACATAAACTATGTTCACATATAAATAGTAGCATTTTCATAATAAATCATTCCTTTAGTTTAATTTCTTATAATATAAGTGTAAATTTTAAAATTAGATAAAAACGGATTATATGCAAATGCATATTATATTTTGAGATATATTTATATATTTAAATAATGTTAGAATACATAATAGCAAAAATTTCAGCATATTAGTATTAAAAATAAATATATATATATCTAATGTATGTTTAACTCAATAAGTAAAGAATCATATCTTTAATATATACTCTTTATTTTAAATATCTCTATATGAGTATATAGGAATATAATGTTTTTATAATTAGTAAAGTTTAATTTTTAATTTTATTTTCATAAATGCTTAACTAAAAATATTAATATATATATAATCATATTATTACTTTTATTAAAGGTTAATCATTAATATTTTTATAATGTTTCAATAAATAATAGAAATTATGTTATTGTAATTCTGTTTATCAATTAAAGAAAACAATATGAGGTTACAGATAATATATTTTTTAAAGATATATTTATTTAGATTACTCTAAACTTTTCATTATTACGTAACATTTAAATATATTGATATAAATGCATTTAACAAAAAATGCGGATAAAATTATTTTTGCATAGTTCATATTTCTCTAAAGAAGGCTTAAAACCAACAAATTCCTTAAACATATTAGTATTAAAAAAATATATTTCATTTATTACATCTTTTCATTATGAAAAATTTATCATAATTTATTGACATGATTAAATTTATTGGATTATTAATATTTTTATTACATAGATCTTTACGTTTGACATCGTACTACGAATAAATGAAAATTTAATTAACATTAACTATCGTATGTATTGCACTGAATACATTATTTTTTGAAATTACTAATATCTTCCTTTTTATTAGTTTTGTACTTTATAATTTCATTTTTTATATATATATTAGAATAAATAAATACTATTTTCATATTTCATCATTAAAATAATGAGTTATCCTCAAAGTTAATATTTTTAAATATATCATTAGAAATACATTTTTTTTTTTTATGTATCTCTATGATACTTCTCTTAACATATATAATTATGTTTTATTTATTTTTTTAAAAATATGAAATAATTATACTGATAACTCTTAGCTATTATAATTTTAAATAGGTTTTTTATTGTTTTTAACCAGTAGTTACAAAAAATAATAAATTGTTTATACATAAATATAAGTATTTTAAAGAATGCCTATTATGTGTATAAATTATGTTCTTTAAAAAAATCAACGATTAATTCCTAATCATATTATGGACATAATTACAATAATAAGTATAAAAATATCCTAAAACTTATTATCAGGTCTGTAAAAAAATTCATTTATAATCATTTATTTAATAAGAGCTTTACTTTATTAAATGTTTATATTTTTATTCTGCTTTACTAAAAAGCCTTTTATTCTTTGATTTTTTCAACAGTAAATATAAGCTTATAATTATATACAAATTTTTTTTTATTGTTTAATTTAGCGCACAATATATAATATAATTTCTCAATTTATTAAAAAATTACGTAAATTTTCATATAAACTCTAAAAACATGCTTAGAACGTTGTTATATATATTATCTCTAAAAAGAGCACGGTTTACATAGATATATATGTAATAAAAAGAATATAAAATAAATTTGTAATATTTCAATTTTATGTCGTTTTTTTTTATATTTACATATAAAGAAATTAAAAAATTAATTTTATAATATCATTATTTAATACAAATAATTTGTATTTTAAAAATAATATAAAATTTTCATTATTACATTCTTTAATATTGTTAGAAGTTCCTTAAATATTTTCTTATTCAATTTATAATTTGTATATACAAGAGAATTCATTTTATTATATATATATATATATATTTTTTTTTTTTGTAATTAATTTAAAAAAAAATCATTCTTTAATATCTTAGGAATTAATAAAGAAAATTTAAAAATATGACGCATATAGGAAAACTTTCACATCTTTCAATATATATTTTTATTTATACCATAGTTATAATTACATTTATATTTTAATTTATTTAATATTTCAGGAAGTCAGATAAAGCCAAATATTAAATGTTTATATAAATTCAATTACTAATTTTCATATATTATTTATTTTACTATAAATTTTATTTTTATTAAATTTGCCATAATAATTACGAATGCTACATAAAAACAAATTTTTTTTTCGTAGTATCAGTATAATTTTTTATGTTAATTAAAATTTGATCAGGATATGGTTATGAATAATTTTGCATTAAAGTAATTTATAAAAATTAAATATAATCATAACTTTCATTGAATTTTCTCAGAGTTTTTTTATATTATTATATATAAAAATGCAAAAAAGTAAATACAATTATTTAATAAAAAAAAGGAACCACAAAAAAAAAATTAAAGAATAATATCAAAAAATATATATAAATACTAATTATTTTATAAATATAAAATGGAAATTGTATAAATTATATGCTTAAGTATTTTAATAATATTATTCTTATTATTTAAGTTCATTTATAATTATTTTATCACGCAACTATGTGAAACAGATATATTAATGTATACAATATATGATTATTCGAGTTTCTAATAAATGTCTTACTCAAAGATTTTTTATCACATTTTAGGATAAGCATATTTCTTATAATTAATTACAATACATAATAAAAAATTTTTTGAAAATTTCTCCATTTTTGTAATTATATTTATAAGTATATTTGTTAAAACTTCTAAAGTTTTTAATTTATATCTAACATTTATCAATATATTCCTTTCTAGTTATTGATAAAAATTCATAGTTGTATCATATATAAAATGTGCCTTTCTTAATTATTAATCTGAGTAAAATATATTTAATATACTTTTATGTTATAAAATTTATAATATCATACAAATTTTTTATGATTATTTATCTTCTCATTAAAGAATTGTTTTATTTCCATATATCATTCATATTTGAATATTTCATTATATTTTTCATATATTTCTTATATGATATTTAAAAGTATGTATGCATCCTATTAACTTCAACTTTATCTTTTTCCTTTTTTCATTTTTTACATATAAAAAATTGTTACATATAGATTACAATTTATTATTTTTTAAATATTATTATTCTAATTTACTTCGTTATATGGGTTACACTAACAAAAGGAAACTTAAGTACACAGACTAGTACAAATTGTTCAGTATCTTTTAGGATTTCTACTGAGACTAATTAAAATATAAGCTTGTTATGATTTCTCTATATTGTTATATAAAAAATCCTTCATTTATCTTCTTTTTGTCCCCTCATTCAGCCATGTTGAAAAGGTAGTAATATAATAACAAAATATATAATATAAAAAAAATATAATATTTTTTTAATTTACAATTATAAAATTTTATAGAAATTTAATTATATATATCAATATAAAACATTTATATTTTAATATGAAATTTATATGTACTTTGTAAAAAGAGAAAAAATAATAATTACGGCGAATATATTAGTAACTCATATACCTAGACAGATGGGAATTGATCCAGGCTTATTATACACACATACTGAAGTATTAGAATTATTATTATCAGTATGCAAAAATCATATAACTTTTGATATGTTTTCTCTCTAATTCAATTTTTATTTAGTAGATCCCGTTTCACTAGCGTCTGGTTCTGTTAATCTTGGCCCTCGTATTGTAGACGAGGAATTCGGTAAATCTTCTTATAGAACATTTTCTGACAAATAGGAATAAGCTTTCTATCCATTATTTGATGAGGATCTCTTAGATACTCACTTCCTTTCAGGTTTCTACACATTATTTTCTCTATCTGAGATATCATTTCCAATATTTACTTCTTCCTTTTCACCACTAAGCACTAACACTTTATGTGAAAATTCAGAAACATGTAATTTAAGCTATCTTTAAATATTTTCTCATCTACATATTTTTTTAGAAGCTTCTAATGTAGTGGGAATACTTTTATATAACTATACTGACTTACCATGAGGATTACTCACCTGATAACATCTAATTAATCTAAAAGTGATGGTTTTTTCTGCGTGAGAGTACGAATTTTCCTTTTACCTACCATTTGATTTATATTTAACAGCATATTTTGAGAATATGAAATCTTCTTTTGATCAGTTAAATTAAAACATATATAATAAATAATTGAAATTATAATCTTCATCGCATGTAAAATAATCTTAACAAGTATCCTTTCCAAATGCATTATAACAATCCACTCTGTAAATTTTATATAGTGTTTTAATTGAACTAAGGTGTTTATCATATTAGATATATATAGAATCATCATAACTATTAACACAAGAATCAACAGTACTATGATTTTTAAAATAATTATACAAATACATTTTTTCTTTTCATTCGTTCAAAATGTCATTTGGATCGTACTGAATGTGAAAATAACTTTTAGATTCATAGTAATATCTATTTTTAACATAGCAAATTTTACTAAAATATGAATCATAATACTTTTTGAGATATTTATAAAACATTTTTCATATTTCATAATATTACACCTAAGTGAATTATGAACAACGATTATTACTGTACTCTGAGTTCAGTATTGTAGATTAGTTCTTAATATTTCTCTCAATTTTAATACAGAGTTCACTAATTCCTTGATATTTTCCCTTAAAATTTTGAAATTCTTTACAGTTTTCATCAAAGCCATAACAACTCTTTTCATTATTAAATATTTCTTACAATTTAAATTCCGGTAAATCTCTTTTATGATCATTCTAAAAATAAAGGAAAAAATATTAGTCATATAAATGATAAAATATTTTCTATAAACAAAAATTCATTGTTCTTCTAAAGAAATGGATTATTAAAATAATAATATTTCAATATTATCATTTAGTATAAACCGAGCATGTGCCATATGAGTTCCCTTATAGATTGCATTTTATTATAGCTTATCTGAACTTACTAAAATGACATTGTTAATTAATATAACTTTTTATATATAAAAAACAATAGCACATAATCTTTTATTATAATACGTATAACTTTATATTTATTTTAAAAAATGAATTAATATTTATTAGTAATAACTCCTTTTTGATACATATATGGATATTATATATAAAACTGTTATATATGTCATATAAATGCGACAATTTAATTTTGAAAAAATAAAAAAATTCTTAGGTGAATAATTATCGAGTAAAATATACTATAATATATTATTGTTTTGTACAATATTAATATTTATAAATGTTATATGATTATGTGTTAATGTATAATAAAGAAGTTAATATTACGGTTGCATAAACATAAATACTTGTTTTTATAGCAATATATTCCTAGCAATTTTATATTACATATTAAAGAAATTATTATACATTGTTATTTTGTTTCTTTAAATAATAAATATTTTTTACAAACATTGATTACATTTCAGGATGAAAATTTATATACTAACTAACGTATTTATCCAAGTTAGTGGGCTATTCTAATGCATAATCCTTTATAATATTAAGCTAAAATTTTATACAAATATAAAAATTTTAATATATCGAGAAAAAATATTATTCTTTAATAAATGTATATTTAATAAATGATTTAAATTAAATATAAAGTGCTTCTTAGGGAATAATTTTATTAATTATATCTAAAATAACTAAAAGGATTGTTATAAACTATAATTATAAAATTACACATATCGTTTTACTTTTTTTAAATATTGGAAACTTAAAATATTACGTTGTTGTATATTTCAATTGTATTTATATAATATTATTTATTTTACACAATTTATATCAATATATATACGATTGTACCATGATATTATGAATTATTCTGAATAAAAATTACATAAATAAAAGCTAAATAAGTTCATTTTAAAAACAAAATACAATGATTAATACATATTTTCAAAATAAAAAGATACAATTTCAGATGTAAATAAGTGCATAATCTTGATAATATATATTATATAATATAAATATATATGTAACAGTTATTTCAAATTTACCTAAATTCTTAATAATTATGAAAATATATATTAAATGATTTTTCAAATATATATAATTATATTCTTCATTTCCCTGAATTCATTATTATTTTTAAAGGAGAATAAGTATATCTACGATCTTTATTATTCGTATTATGTATTTCCTTAAAATTTTTGTAATCATTTTATATATTTTATTAAAGTATCATTCATTCCAAAAACAATAATCATAATAAGTTATCAAAATAGTTAACATTTTTCTCTATATGGTATTCGCTATGTGTTTATATGAATTCAAATAATTTAAAATACTTTTCTAAGAGTGGTGACAATATAAATTGATGTCTAATTTTTTATATTAAGTAATAATATAATACACCTTCATAAGAATAAAATTTTTATAAAGCTCTATTGATAACCATTATCATAATAAAATGATATATAAACATTCATATTTATATTATTTACCCATTCAGTTTTAATATATATTTATTAAATAAAATAAAAAAAAATTGAATATAAATATATAAAAATTAAAAATATATAGTAACATATATTATATTTGTTTTGTAAACTCTGAAATAAATTTTTAAATTTACATAAATGTATATTAGTAATAGTTGTTCTTCTTTTAGCTTCTGAGCTTAGAATATAATAACGCTATTAATTGAGAACACAATAAACATTCATAATTATAAAAAAAACGAAATATATTTTTATATTATAATATTAAATAAAAATATAATATTATTGGGTGAAATCTTAAAAAGATATTCATTTGCATTTAAACCATATATGTATATTAAGTTTTTATTATTTTTTTTTTTTGTACACTAATATATATTTTTGCTTTCCAAAAATAAAAATTGTAAATACATTTCCCCGTGTTTTTAATTTTTTATTATATTTTTATTTATTTCTTAAATTACCCTTTTATTTTTTAGATTTCCAAGTATAATTTTCCTTTAAAATATAGTATTATTCTAGATTAAAAATAACCTTAAATTAATACATAATTTTTGTGAATTATTTTTATGCATCATAGAAAATAAAAAATAAGTGCTTTATGTATATTCATTATATTTACTGCTTTTTAATATAATAAATAAAAAGCATATTATATTCTATGATACTAAATAATATATGTGCAAATAAAAATAATCATATAATATTATAAATAAATCTAGCCTTGTTAAATACAAATTTAAGTTATATAAAAGTTTGTTAAAAGAAAATTTTAGATTATGAATAATATACTATTTTTCCTATTGAAAAATTATAAAAGAATTCATAATATACTATTCTGTTTAAATAAATACTATTGAAAACATATTCTTAAGAATAAGCATAAACAGTTAATATTTTTACATAACATAAAAATTTTTTATAACAAGAAAATTATTTTGTAATATGTTATTATTACACTTTCTACATTTTTACACAATTAAAAATTAAAAATCCATTATAAGCAAAAAATTATAATTACTTAAAAAAAAAAAACAAAAAGTAAATTATTACAATTAAAATGGTTTTTTTGAATTGCTAAATCAAGTTTCGTATAATGAAATAAATATATTTTTATTCCACTAATGTATATGTTCATATGTTTACATTCTTAATGACAACCTCTTGTATTCCTTACAAACATTTATCATTTCAACAGCAAAAATGTTACCTAATTAAAAAGAATTTTTTACGTATAAATAAGTTAAAGCATAAAAACTGATAAAGTAAACAGTAGAAAAATTGTACTATCAAATAAATTATAATAATATGTAAGTTCCATTTAATACAATTAAGAGAATACTTTAATTTTTTTTACATCCTCAAAAATTCATTGGAATATTTATTTATCATGATTTTTTTTATTTTTTTCTATTACATGTTTAACAATGATAAAAATAATGTGCAAATTTATTATATCAAAATTTTTTATGTAATATATTTAAAACATAACTAATTCAACAATTGCTTAATTGTAATAATTAAATAATAAATGCAGAAATACTTTGATTTCCTGGAACATCATAATTCGCATAAATATAATAATCCCTTATATGCGGTTTCTACTAAAACTAAAATTCCATTAATAAACCTATACTATTTTTTAGATATAACCTGAAATCCAAATCTATATTAATGAATTATATGAAAAAAAATATAATTCGATATTGTTACTCTTACCTTATTAAAAAAATAATAGTTATAAATGTTGGTAAATTGTTTATGGTAAAGGTAAACTATATATGTGCATAAAACCATAAAATAATATTAATATTTACATAATTTATTTGTGTATTACCATAAAAGATTGGACAAATATAAAAATAAATTCTTACAGATAATGAAATGGTTGTAGAAAATACATATTTATTTTAATTAATGAAATGATAATTTATGTTTTTTTAGACATATAAAACATTTATAGAATATTACATATATTTCTGGGAAGAATAAATATCTTTTGTACATATTATCTATTAATATGTGATTAAGTTTAATTCGTTAATTAAATGTTTGAATGTTAAAAAAAATAAGAGTCGTATACATTACATTTATCTATAAATATTCAATGTAATTTAGTTTTAATTAATTTTTTCATAATCCAAATAACACTGCAATTATGAAGAATAATAAAATTACAAATATTCTTAACTTCTCATTAAACTGTAAAAGTTTAGAGTTCCTAAATTAGTGAACAATTATAAATAATCTATATATAAAATGAAGTTCTCCCTGTTATATATTAATAATTCCCCATTTTATATCTTTCAAAAAATAAAACTAAATGTGTTTTAGTCAATTTTTACAGCAAATATCAACAGTACATATCTCAACAGAGATATTTTACAAAATATATATTAAGTTTTTCCTTTAGCAAATATATGTATACATATCAGTGCAATAATATATACTCACTTTATTTCATTAAATACAAAAAAAGAAACATTTATTATTAAATTAGAACTAATAGGTTATTTTTCTTATTACTTAAACAAATAGTAATTTTCTTCTAAAAAAAGAAAAAAAATAGTAATCATTGTTTATATTAGTTTAAATAAAAATAAACAAATATACTCTATTAAAATTATGTTAATTCTACTGATATGTGGGCTTTCTAAAGCACAAATATATACTTTTCTTAGAATTCTATTCTAATACGCAAATATATGTATTATTCAGTAATATATAATTACACAATATAATAATTTAACACACAAGTTATAAAAATTTAAAACATTCAAATCTATAAAAAAACTAAGAACATATATTTTTATTCTTTCGAATTAGTAAATGCATTAATATGTAATTGCTTGCATAAATTTTCAGCAATTAACTATATGTTTATTATACACATAACTAATGACATTGTAGATATTACATCATATTAAAATATACGTTACCTTAAAGAAATAAATTCCTTATTATTCATTTCACTTTTTACTGAACTTAATTTTTTCATATTTTTTAGCTTTTTTATGGTAATAAAAAACGTACGATATAAGTGTAACACCTAATATTAAAAAAGGTATAACATATAATACAATATGAAATAATGCTCCTAATACACTTTGAGATGCACTTTCTGTAGCAGGCAATAACCAATCAAAATAAAGCTTCAAAGTGTCCTTCCAGGAACTTAAAGTTGTCTCCAATCCTGATAATTCCCAAAATCCCTTTCCTCCAGAAGGAGAACGCAGAGATATATCTACTATGAGTACAGTTGATAACAACAGAAACAATAATAAAGGTGATCCTAATCGTAATGAGAATTTTTTACGCATTATTTTTTTGTAAGTCTTATCACTAATATTCTTGTTGCTTTTAAGAAAATCTACAAAATCCAGTTCTTTGAATATTTTTTTTTCAAGATGACTGTATTTTTTTGTCACAAATTTAGAACATTTATTGTTCATATCTTGTTTTTGTCCATCATAATTATTTAGTGAACCTCTATATAATTCTTTCTTTTTTTCTGGGCACTCCTTTTCAGTATTAGATATACCCTTTTTTCTGTCCATTCCATTATTTGATATATCATCTCTTAACATTACAACTTTTGAATCCTTATCTTTTTTATATTTTGCTAGTAATCGATATATTCTGTCGTCTAATTTTATAGCAGGCGTGTACTTTTTGCCTAGGTATTTGTTAAACGTAATCTAAAAATCCAAAATAAATAATAGTTATTTAATGAATAAATAATATAATGATGAAAACAGTATTCATAAAAATATAAAATGAAAAATATAAATAACATAAATATTCTTAAATAATTTTATCATACCACATGATTACTTAAATGGGGTATCCACGTTAAAAAGTTAAGTACAACAATTTTAATAAATGAGAAAATCATAATGCTTTTTTTCATGTTCTGTTCTTTAAATATTTTAAAATATTTAGTAAAAAATACATAAAAAGTTATACTATAAACCCTTAAAGGCAAAGGATATTATATTAGTTATTTAATTCTAATTTTTTTTTTTTTTTGGATCTACTTAATAAAATTTATATAATTGTAGGGTATTTTATAACATCGATATACAAAAAAAAATATTATAAAGGTATTATATAATTTTTAACTTTATAGTGTTTATTAAAAAAAATAACTTTCATCTAAATTAAATAATTTTAATTTATATAAAAATATTCAAAATATATATTTTAATTATTTAGCAGAGTAGTTTAACTAAATAATGTTTATTATTAATTTCATTCAGAATATATTATGAAAAAAGATTATTTCCATATTATAAGGAAATACGGAATTTATATACCATATAGATCGTATAGTATACATATAAAATACATTATTTCATACTCCAAACCAATAAGTAATGTTATGAATATCTTGTCATTAAAAATTATAATTTTATTAACATGATATTTTGAAAGAAATTATTTGTAAAAAAATATTAATTATAACACACAAAAACAGTAATAATAAATGAGGATAACTATATTTTACATAATATTTTGTAATATGTTAATATATCAGCATAATATATTTATGCATAAAGGAAATACGATCTTTTATATTCTAGACCATGCTTAAAGAATCGAGTATATATGGAAATACCTAATTTCTAAAAAAATATATAACGTTAAATAAGTTCTAATTTTTCTGTTTTTTCGAAAAATTTTGAAAGTTATAGATTTTATTAAAATAAATATATACATTTTTCTAAGTGAAAACTATTTATATCTAACTACTTAATTATTTTTAATTAATTCTAAACATTTAGAAGGAATAATAATATAATCAAAAAAAAAAAAAAAAAAAAAAAAAGGAGATTAAAGATATAATAAGCATTAATATAGTACAAATAATTTAATTAATTTGGAAACATATATGAAATAAATTTACAAATAATATACAGAATAAAAATGATTTGTAACGAATCATTAAGAATAACAATATAATTTACTAAAAAGTATGGTTTAATAATTTTTCTATGTATGATTTTCAAATAAACATATTATTTTGTTTTTATTCATTTTAAAAAACGCAATGCTTGTAATGTATACTAACAGAAAATAATAATAAATCTATATAAATATATAAAAAAATAACATTTTATTAAAAATCCTTTTAATGGAAAAAATATTTTACCCCAATTGTTTATTTCTCAAGAGCTAAATTGAGATGAGAATTATAAAAATATCATATTCATAAATATTTATTGTAATAATCTAATATATAATTTCAAATTATTCTTATTAAAAAGTCTTAGCCTGCAAATTAATAATTTGAAAATTGAAATAGAGAAAAAATTTCCTAAATTTAAAACGCCATTTTTAAATTATAAAAATTAAAGTTATTATATATTTATTCCTTTAATGTATATATTATTATCGTAACAACACTTATTAATTCTTTTATTTAGTCTCTTTTATGTTTTTCTCAAATTTTATTGTCCCATTTTTTTAATTTCATTTAATGTTTCCTTATATAATATAATTTTACCGATTTTAAAAATATATAATAATCCACGTATATATATTATAAAATAATTTTCGAAAAATAAGGATACTACATAATTATATCCTTCCAAGCAATTATTTAAAAATAGTATTTTTCTGTTCTAGAAATATTGGTGATTTTTAAACTTTTTTCTGGGTCTTCTTGGAAAATATATCTTTATTTTTCTCAATTATATATACCTCTCTTGAGTTAGAAAATAAAGAGCTAATAGTTTAATTTCCTTCTAAAATATTTATTTTTCTCCTTATTAAGTATATATATCATGGATAAATTGTTCTGTTATATATATATTACTCAATAAAGTTAGCGTAATTTTCGTATTATGTATTTTTTACATTTAATAAATAATATAATTAATATTTAATGCATACAAATTAAATAAGTTAAATATATAATAACATGAAATTTAATTATATTATTTACATTCCTGTGCAAGATATATAATACAATATCTACAAAAAACATGATATCTTTTTTGAATGTTCAATAATTATAGAATTTAATCCACGGTTTATAAGGTTTGATCATAATTCACATAGAGTAGCTTAAGTTTTTTCTTTTATACAAAATAAAAATATTTGAAATGTTTACTATTTTATAATTTTACATAATAATTATATGTTCTACTAGGTCTAAAAAAATTTCATACTAAAAATAATAAATACACTCTTAACATACAACCTAAAAATATGAACGTTTATATATTAATCATATAAATGTATGTGTGATACAAAAAATATCTAATATTTTTATTTATGTGCAAAATTTTAAAAATTAATGAAGAATTCATAAAAATTATATTATTAAGTGCATAATTGTACCATTCTTAAAATTTCTGATTATATTAAGTGAATCTATTCAATTATAATGAATCTCGATTATTATAAAATATTCACTAGAACAGTTATACACGCAAGCACAATCTTCTTCTACTACTACTTTTTAAGAATTTATCTTATAATTTCTAATGGTTATATTAACATTTAATTCATTACTTTTCATATATTTTCTCTTTTATAGCACTATAAGTTATTCTAGCTAAAAGAGTGAATACCATTCCACCACCCCTGTAATCTATGAGGACAGGAATTTTTTGGAGTAATAGTGTTTTAATTATATATATATACATATAATTTATATTAATACTAGTTTATTTGGATTCTGTTAATGTCTTCAATAAGAAAAAATAAAAATATTTTGAAATTTCTAGGAAAACCATTGGATAATATAACGATAAATGATTCTTAAAATGCAAAGATATATTCATTCGATAGAATATATTACATGACATATTATAATGTAAAAAATAACTTTTATATATTAAATAATAATAGTTTTTCTTTATATAAATTAATGTCCTGAAAATTTTTTTTTGAAATTTATTTAAAATAAATATAAAAAAGTTTTCAAGATAATTTTTTTAATGATATTATTACAAAATTATAGATATATAAATTATTTTAAGTCGAATAGAACTATAAAAGATACTTATATAAAAATGTACGTAAACTACTTTAACAAAATAAACAAAAAATATTAAATTATAGCATAAATATTTTATGTAAATTTACATATTATATGGAAGAGATAGATATAATATATAAATTCTTTATTATTAATATTATTACCCAAATATTTATTTAGAACATCGTTTATTTATTATGAGAAATCAATTCCTATTATACGTATATAAGTGCAATTGAATAAATAATTTTGCATAACCTTATAATTATGTTTAATGCAAAGATAAAATTATCATTATATTTTCTAAAAAGTGGTTATAATAAAGATATTCCACACACGAATGTAATTTTATTATATCAATAATGATTTTTACTTTATTATAGATAATTTGTCCAGAATATGAAAAATGATGTAACTCGTTATTTCAAATATCAGTGCTAAAACCATAGAATATGATGTTAAATATATCATATAAAGAAAGATAACGAATAATAAAAATATCTTTAAATGATATTAATATATATATAACAATAATATCACATATTATACATTAAAATAATATGGATAAATGAAATTTATAACATTATACATGGAATTACTTAAAAAGATATGTTTCTCCTATGAGATATTATGCCCCTATATTTCTGCGTACAAGTGAAAGGATTAAATAAATTTGTAACATAATCAAAATAAAATAGATTTATTTGTTTCTATTCTTTTGATATATATTATTCTTTAAGACTGATATTATAATTAGAATGTATTGATAACTATAAATTCTAGTATAAATGTATGTGAACTATAAATTTATATATGTATGTGCCTAGATATAGCAATACATATAACAGTTACTGTATTGAAAATTTACATATTATAAATGAGAAAAAATTATCATATATTGTTTAAAGAAACATAAAAAAAAAAGTATTAATTTTATCTATATTCTTACATGCATTTTGCGATGTTTTATACATATAGCAATAAAGTTGTTGAATTATATGATAAAAGTTTAAATGTGCAATAAAGCTATTTCATTGTTAAATATTATTTCTTAAATTAATAAATACTATATTTATAATAGTTTCATGAAATATTCAATAATAAATTCGAATTGCAATTAATTTTGAATTTATTTAAATTAATTGTTTTATATAAAATACAGTATCATAAAATTATTCTAATCTTAAAAAAACAAAAAATAGAATAATTATATCAAAAAAGAAAAATTTCTTTTTCACATATTTATAAAATAGTAAAAAAAAATAAAAATAAATAAATATTTTCATATAGATGTTTCAAATAAAATTACGTTCAATTTTATTCTTATTCTTATAAATATTTCAGAAAATAATATGGACTTTTTATTTTGTCATATATTCATTCACGATTATTAGTTCACTATATAATATTTTAATAATACATGTAATTAATATACTCACATTAAATTATATATATATAAAATTTCCTAAAACATCAGAAATTATTTTTATATATATTTCCCCATATATTCTTACTAAGCAATACGATTTAAAATGGATTAGGACGCAATATAAAGGATTAAAATTAAAACAAACAATAGAAGGCACAAAAACCTTGTAAGAGATTAAATTAAGAATTAAAAATAAAAGCAATAATTACATTATATATTAGATTAATTATTCATAAATATTATAACTTAATTGTTTATGTGAAATTATTATTTACAAATATAGACTATCAA
Organism: Plasmodium malariae; assembly: GCF_900090045.1. Classification (NCBI taxonomy): domain Eukaryota; phylum Apicomplexa; class Aconoidasida; order Haemosporida; family Plasmodiidae; genus Plasmodium; species Plasmodium malariae. Next base: position 111,738 of record NW_021638316.1, read on the forward strand.
TTAAATTTTTTTTTTTTAATTTCCTCACAATTATCTCTTACTTATATACATGTTTCAAAGGAAAAAATATAATTAGAAATAAATACTTACATTATAATATAATATCCTATATGGTTAGTAATACGGTTAGAAATTTCTGTAAATTCATTTACAAATTCATGTCTCAAATAATATTATAAAACTATATATAGGATTTTTTATTTTGCATGCTAAATACATATTTATTAATAATATTAAAAAGTTATTATTTTTAGATAGTTATTAAATGTATAAAAAAGAAAACAAAAATATATAACAACGTTTTGATCTATTTATCCTAATATTTATACATATTATCAAAAAAAAAAAAAATATAACTATGAGGCTTCAAAATAGTTTATATTCTATAATGTAATACATTAATCTATTTACATGGAATTATAATATTATTAATTTTTATTTCAAACTTATAATATATTTTATTAATTTTTAACCATACATTATAATTAATTTTACCATACGTGTATTTTAATAATTTTTCATATTTTGTATAAAAAGCCAAATTTATTTTAATTAATTAATATACCTAAATGTACATTTAATTAATTAAAACATAGTACATATGAAATCATTCTTATCTATAAGTAATAATAGGAATATAACGAAGAATATATGTATACAATAAATTATACTATTTAAAATTATTCAATGGTAAAATATACACCATATATAATTAATATTTAGGAAATTGATATATATACATATATATATATCTATAATATTAAGAGTTATAAGTACATTTTTATCGTATATACTTTTTACAAAAAATATAACATATATCTATAATTTACATATTATTAATTCTAATCTCTATAATATAGTAGTAAATGTAAATAATAATTCTAAAACTATAAATGTTTGTATAAAAAGTAACAAACGTATAATAATATAAAGAAACAAAATATTAGTACTTTTAATTATATGGTTTATAAATTATTTATTTTCAAAAAAAATGTGGATTAAAAAGATTTATTTACAATAGTACTGATAATAATATTCATATTTAGAAGTTTGTATTAAGAAAAAAAATTAAAAATAAAAAAAGACATATTACTTATAATTATGCAAACTTTATACAATAACTTTTATATTACTTCTTAATGTTAGTCATATAAATTTATATTATCATTTATTTGTCTTCTTTATAGAACCAATAAGAATTTTATATAAAAATATAAATATAACTATGATTTAAAATAAAATTACTATGAATATATTACCTGTGATATATTTATTAAAGGTTAAAAAATTTAATAAGCGTATAAAATAAATAATAATGTATTAAATTATTTTATAGATCTCATATATATTTTTATATATTTGATAATTTTATATTCTCTTTTAATTAATATATATTAATTAAAAATAAACAAGTTGATAAATAAAAAGATATTGATTTTTATTTTTACTACAGAATGTTGTATACAAAATCCTAGCGTAATAATAGAGTGTCACTATGGAAAAATGCTTTTCCTCGGTATTATTCGTTAATTTTTAATATGAATAAATTTGTACATATATTTTTATTAATGATAAAAAACAATGATAATACAATAAACGTAAAAATTAATTCTTATATAATTCTTAATAATTTTCATCAATTTAGCACTTAAGTGTTAGAGGAACTAGTTTTTTCAGATTTGTTAACGATCAATATTTTAAAAATATTACTAAAAATATAATTGAGAAAACTAGTTCATTAAATAATGAAAATAATGAAGAAGAATTTAGGAAAAAATGCCTAGATTTGGCTGATTATGTAATTCATAATAAGAAAGCACCCTCATATCGTAATCAAGTAATTTGGGAAAGAGCAATAAAGGGTTGGGCAGAATCTCACTATGAAAAGCTAAATAAATATGGAGGATGTCCTTTCATTTTAGAGGAAAAAGATAAAAAAATTTTAGAATTAAAATATGAAGAAGTTGATTTTTGTGATAAAAGAAAGAAATATTTGGATGAAATACAACGATTAAAAGGGAAACTACCAAGTAATTCTGATAAGTATTCATGTACATGTAATGAATATAATGAGTGGATTGAGCAAAAGAAAAACCATTTTGAGGAAAAGAAAATCCTTTTTGGAACATGCTACCAAAAAACAGACCAAAAAAAAAAAAAAAGACGTTCAGAATTTATATGCGACTTAATGAATGATCAAACGTTCAAAAAACTTACTGACTGCCCCCCAATAGATAAATTACAACCTTGTGAAGGTGAATCTAAAAATACACAAATAGTTTCACAGACACAAGATAAAGAAAAAAATGGGGAATCACCTATATTACATGATTCACCCGAACAAGCCGAACAAACTAAACCTACAGAGGGATCTGCCACTAATAAAGTGAATCAAGATACAAAACATAATCAACATGAAGAGAAAAATGAAGAACCGAAATCTCCATCTCAATCTAACGTACAAACAAAAGCTCATTTATCATCACTTGAATCTCCTTCTAATGAAGTTGTAGCTAAATCGGAAGGTTCTTTACAGTCTCCGACACAAGCAGTTTTCTCAAATTCCCAACCATCTTCAGAAGTATCAGGTGAATCTGTATCTCTTGCTTCAGTTCCACCGGACACAAAACCAGAAAATCCTTCCGAAAGTACACAATCTTCTCAAATATCAAAATTCTCTTCAAGTTCTTTTGCTTTAACTGTACCCTCTGTAACTTCAGGTGACTGTAATGCATCTTATTTTTCTAATTTTGAATTAACAACAATATATGACATACATATTTAAAATGATATTACAGATCCAGTAGGAAATTCATCTAATAAATACATATCATCTATTTTAATAAGCTTTCTAATTATTATCGTATTTTCTCTTTTTATTAAAGTAAAATAAATCTTAAGTATTAAAAACATGATAATCATTAGTTTTCAGTAATAATATATTTCATGAATATGTATTTTTTATATGAAAGTACACATTAATAGGACAGTTAAAAAAAAAAAAAAGATAAAAAGAAGACAACCAAAATTTATTAAAATACTAATACCTGCACATTCGGGAAGAAAAAATGAATTTTTAACTCATAATCATTTGGAACACCCATGTTATGATGATAAAGAAATTACTAAAAAAATAAAAATACGTGAACATAACATGATAAAAAATTTACAAGAGAAGAAGCAAAAAAAGAAAAGGTCCAAAACTATTATAGAAGTACATATGGAAGTGTTTCAAGAATGGAAAAATGAAGAATGGAATTACAAAAAAGGAGAATTTTTAGAAATATGCTTAGAAGTGTTCACAAAAGATTTATATGGACTTTATCCTAATTTAACAAATGATGAACTAATAATGGAAAATATTAAATGTAGCAATGATATTGAAAAACAAAAAAATTTATGGAATAAACGGATAGAAAGACATAGAAATATTTCTGAAAAATTGAATAAAGTGGACTGGTTTAATAATTTGAAAAATGAATGGAAAAAAGAAAAATCTTACATAAAAGAAATGGAAGATTTAAAAAATATATCATCGAATGAATATCAAAATATTCTGTTCTTGGAAAGAGAGAAAGATGTATGGAGGAGGTGGATATCAGAAAAGGGAAAGATTCTAAAACAATATATAGACCAAAAATGGTTTAAAGAATTATCAGAGGTTAACCAGAATATGTTAGATGAATACAAAAATGAAGAAAAATCAAATGACTTATCACTAATAAATATAGAAAAATTGGAACGCAAAGAAAATTATGAAGAATTATATAAATATATAAAAACAAAATTATTATCAAAACTTTGTATACTTGCACTTATGACAATGTTAGAAGAATGCAAAAAAGAAGATTATATAGAAAATAGGGAATTACATTTAGATAGTTCCATAATTGAATGGAATACAGAAAAAAATTCAGTAAAAAAACAAGAAATTGGAGATATATTTATTCAAAAGCATATTAATGTTTATGAAAATGGTAAAAATAAGGATATTCATAATAATATAGGGGAAAACTTCTTACGGGAAGAGATCCATGATTGGATAGGAAAAGATGAAACATATGTAAATTCTATAGAGTGTATGAATAACGATGATAAATATGATCATATAGCAGAATAGTTCACCCTAGTGATTGATATAAATATATTCAAAAGTTGTTCAAGTGAAATCTTATGATATACATAAAAAAATTTTCTTGAATTTTGTCATACTAAAAAAAAATTAAAAAAAAGAAAAACGTAATGTAATAAATAATACAAAAAAAAAAAAAAATAATGCATAAAACATAAGGTACTAGTTTCAGTTATTTTAAAAATATTCCAGTGACATATAACTTTTTTGTTTCTGTAAGAATATGTTTAATAACATTTTATAAAACACGTTCAATAAAACAAGACGTTAATATACATATGTATGCATAAAAATTTTTAATATATTAAGCGCAAGCTCATTTATTAGTGAAATTTAAAGCAGAGTTCTTTTGTTTTTTTTCTTAATAAATAATTTCTTATAATAATATATTAAGACATATATTGAAATTTATAACTTATATTTTTAAAATGTATACATTTTTTGTATATATTAGAATAATATATATTGTTATATTGAGAATAAGTTTCTCACAATTGCACTGTTATAGCGTACATTTAGACACTATATAAGCATTCTATATTGTATATATTATATTTTAATTTTCTTCTTTTTTTCTGTATAATTTATTTTTATTAAACTTATAATTAATATTTCAATTTTAAGCTTATATAGCATTATAATATTACGTTACAGTTAAAAAGAGATTAATTTTTCTTCTTTTTAATGATAATAAAATTTTTAAAACACTACAATATAAAAAAAAAATTATTCAATTTTTGAAAATTTATTTTTATTTCATATTAAGATAAAATGTTACAACTTATGTATAACTGCACTATGTAACATATGTAATCTAGTATAAATGTTAATCAAATTTTTATCAACCTAATATGTTATTTACAAAATATAATTATTCTTTTGTCAATGATAAATATCGGAATAATATACACTTAAAACATAAATATATAATGCAGGCATATAACAATATTAATAATAGTATATAACACTCCTTGTTTTACCAACCTACTATTTGTAAAAATAAAAATAATATGTATAGATGCGTCTAATATATTTTCCCTATTTATTTTTCATATCTAATATAATTTGTTGTCTAAAATGGAATATCATTATTTTTTGGAGCACTTGTCGAGCACCAATAGCTTTGTTAAATTAATTCTAAAAGACAATTTTAAAACAGGTCAAAGATTTTATAAGTATAATTACATATTAATAAATTCAATATATATATATATTTTTTCTTAGGTGTTTACTTCATATAAATATTATCACATTTATATTCATCCGAACACTTATTAATTTCTTTCTTATTATTTTATACAAAATGTAGCTCAAAGAATATAATACACTAAGCTAAATAGATTTTTTCATATGATTTAGCATAGCAGTTCGGATGTTATATATAAAATTCAATAATAATGGAACTTCAATAACCTATGAATTTTATCGACATAAATGTTTTATTATATTCGACCCAAATACTCATGTATAACTGTTCAAGTTAATTCCCATTTTTTAACATTAAAAAATGAATATTATTATAAATATTACTCAGATCCATAAATATAAAACTGTTTTTAATAATTAAGAACTCTATTATTAAAAACTTTGGGAAAATTGTTTTACATATCAATTAATTTTAATTTTTTTAAAAAATAATAATACTTCATTCATACAAGAATATACTGGCTACTTGTAAGGATTACGCAAAAACTCTTAAAATTTTAAATTGAAATATTATGATTTTTTTATATTATTTAATATTTTAAATATAACTGATATTTCTATTATATTAAATATATTCTTTTTCATATTTTAACCCAAAATATTTATAAAAAATAAAATAAATTAATACAAATATTAGTATATTATGTATTTAATAAATATAGTAATAAAATGGCATAAGAAAAATAATTTAAAAATATCTGTTTATACATAATTAATCAACCAAATATATATATAAAAAAAAAAAAAATTTTTTCCAACCTGTACTTATATTTATATATAATGAAAAAAAAAAAATTAACCTAGTAATCTACGATTTGAAGAATTCAATAAATTTATAACGGAATTTATATTATTTATTACATAACTCTTTATATGGCAGAAATATTGTATAAATGATTAATAAATTTTTATTAATTTAGGAAATTTTTATTATAATATAATGCATAAATAATCAAAGAAAAAAAATTTATTTAGTAATATATAGCAAAAATGATGAGTATAATTTTACATAATATATTCATTAATCGTAAAGACGCTTTTTTTTTTTTGTTATTCGTAATCTTAATATCATAGTTCTATTGTATTTGGAGTACCCATATTTCTATCTTGCTACAAGGTAATTCCTTATATAATGTAATAGTAAATAATAACTCAGTGTTAAAGTATCATCAGAGTTCCATTAAATTATGCATATATAATTATTTTATACCTATTTTAAAATATGTAAATTTATTATTTTTTTTTTTTGTTTTTTTCTTTTTTTCTCTAATTACCTCATTTTATATTAAATGCATAATTAAAAAAAAAAAGCTCTCGTCCAAATTTTTATTTTTAATATTATTTCT